>NW_027519858.1:22500-32500 GCF_043159265.1 Tasmannia lanceolata | reverse complement strand
TCAGGAGTGCCGGTAGCCGCGTTCAAGGATGCCCTTAGTCCCCCAATATCGATATTAGAGGGAAAATGATTGGGCTTTTGAATCAACTCGGGAATCATTATTTGATCCAGCTCGGGCAGAGAAGACCAATATAGGCTACAACCTAGGCATAAGACAGGCAATACGAAATTCACAATATCTGCTAAAGGCCAAACCTGGATGGAGGAGGACGAGGATCCAAGATTAGCGGAGACCCTAAAATCCCTTCCGGTAAACAAATTATGCGGAGCTCCTTCCTTGATGACGTGCCCTAAGCCCCTTTCGGGAGACAGAAGAAATTGATTCTTTCCCTTACTTTGTGAAGTTGAAATTACATCCAAAATGCTTGGAGTCCCGATCAAAGCCTTTACGACCTTAATCGGCTTAAGACCTATTCCACTTCCATGGGTTAGCGGGTTTATCATTAAATATTCTTCCAGCTCAATCTCTCTCTCGAAGGAACTTTTTAGGCGAGGCACACCCTCTTTGCTTCTCTTCGGATCTAAAGCCGGCACCATATTCAAAGAACTCCGAAAGGTCGGGGCACTCGCTCTCCCAGCAAGTTGGGATCTGTCCCCTTTCCTGTTTTGCGCTGCATTAATACTCGAATAAATCATTTTCGCAATTGGGATCATAGATAGAACTAAAAAGTCATCGATTCGTAAAGCGTACGGGTCGAGCCCCGTACTCTCTTCGTGGAAGCCTTTCAACCTCCCTGTTTTTAAGAATAATTGTGTGCGCTTGTTTAGCGAAAATGCATGGGATAAAGTCTTTTTCGTTTTCCTTTCTCGCCTTCCTCAAAGAAGATTGCAGTCCCTAAGTATTATAAAGGTGAGGTGCTAGGAACTAAGAAAACTTTAAATCCCTAAAAAGGTGACCTCTCAAAAGAGAGCTAAGCTAGCTCTTTGCCTCTCTCTAAAAGACCCTCGCGAGACAGACAGATATTCTCTTTTCAGACTGCCCGGAGAGCGCTCCCTCTACACAAGCAAGTAGCTTACCAGTTGTATCCTTTCTATATTTTAATATAAAGAGCGGTAAAGGTGATTACTACACTTAAGACAGATTACCCAACTAAAGCTGCGACAGCAAGGGCGCTAGCAGCCCTAGTTGAGTACCTTGGCTGTACCTCTGTTCCTTCCGTTACGATATCTCCCCCTGCTAGCACGCTCGAACGCTCGCACGCTAGCACGCACGGGGAAGGGAGATGTTTGTTTCCTACTTCCTTCGCCCTCTCGGTTTAGTCGTTCCGTTCGGTCCTCATCGTGATTAGAGACGTCCTCATTCTCATCCTCTACTTCATCCTCGATCCTGCTTGCAGAAAGCATAATGTCAACCCTCGCTCGAGCTTCTTTCGAGGAAGCGAAAGCTCACTCGACCAAAGGGAGAGGAAGACTGAGCTCAATATACCATCTAACCAGTTCCTTAACTCAACTCATTCTTTTGATTGCCTTTCTTACGCAGCTACTTCGCTTGGCTTGGTTTAACTCAGTTCCCTCAGTCGCCGGGGGCTCACATCTGGTTCCCGGGTTCCGGTCAATGAACTCGAACTCACTAACTCAGAACTCCGGTGAAAAGGACCCACATGCCCACTTCCTTTCCCCCGCCACATTTCTCGGGCGGGACCTCTCTTTGCTTGCGTCTCGAAGCAAAGATACTAAATCCTATCGCTTAGTGTCTTTCCACTTCCGTCGTTCAGGAACAAAGACAACAAACACTTCGACTAGGATATTACTCTTGTACGATGGAGAAGGATTATAGCTTGCCGGATTCGTAAAAGATTAGTTGACGCTTGATTTAAGCAAATACACAAAGACCACAATAGTACCTAAAAAAAGAGCAAGTTCTGTAGCAGAGGGAGAGGAAGAAACCTCAGGAGTAACGACAGAAAGATCAGAAGAAACCGCGGAAGACACAGGAGGAACCACGGAAGAATCCAGAAAAACTGGATCAAAAACACCACCAGATACAGCGGCAGCGGGAACAGAAGGAACAAACAACATACGAACCACATACGGATCATAATAAGACCAAAACAAGAAGCCAAGCAAAAGGCTTGGCAAAAGAGAATGAATCAAACCTATACTAGGAAATGAAACCGTGCTATCCGCACTACGCAAAAAAACAGCACTATGCGGAGAACGAGGAAGGGGAGAAAAAGGAAGATCACGAGAATGATCAACAACAGAATGACCACGAGCAGGAACAGAGAGAAGGCACGAGTATACATTGTCAAAGCCTACACGAGACTTAAACACCTTGAAACCATTGAAACCAGGAACGCTATAAAGGGGAGGGAAATTAATTGTAGCTACGTGGGAAACAAAAGCCAAGACGAGAAGCAGGAGAAAGGCTTGAGGGAGAAAAGCGAGACGGAGATGATGGAAAAATACGATCCATGGGAAGGAAAATAATCAATAAACCTGTAAGGCACGCTTCGAAGAGAGGAGGAAACCTCTAAGCAAAGAGAGTAACAAACCTCAGCAATAGCAACAACGAATAATACGCACTACTTTTCTAAACCGATCTTTCTTATGAAGAGTGGGACTCGCTAAATCGTTTAACTCGCTGGGTCCAAAACTCGTTCATAACCAAGGGTCATTACTTTACTTTTTCTATGTTTTCACTCACATAAGGATTCGTCAAGCTCGTGATGATTTGCATGGAGTAATTCGTAACCCCGCTCGTATGTAAATAAGGATGAAATCTTGTTCTTCAACTCACTTAACTAAGCGAATAAAGTCTCGTACGTAAGTCAGCCCGCCTTAGCTGTATATTATGCCACTCTTTCGGCTTATTGATTAGGGCTCCCCACTATACTATAATCTACTACCACTCCTTCTAAACTTGTTGTATTCCGGTCGATGGATGAACTGGTCTTCGAACCTTGTCTTTAGTTATGGGCCCCCGCCTGCCAGGCCTGCCTCTGTCAGATAGCTAGCCGCACCTTCAACCTCACTTGTAACCTTTACCGTAGCCACAACCGAAAACCGGAGGAGGTATTCTCAATCTCAGGAAAGCATATCTCCTTGCCCCAGAATGGCAAATTGCTCAAGTGGGCTGTCGGGTGAAATTACGTATTGAGCTCCAAGCGCTTCGAACGCGCCCTCTCGAAAGTAAGAGCTGGAAGATCCCTTTTGCTGTAGATCATGGAGGATCGCTTGAAGCACCTCAAGATCCGTGCGCTCCGAATGAACCCATCACTCTAAAAACGGTATTATCTTAGAAAGATTCGTCTATGGCTTTTTCCCTTTCAATGAGTTAGGTGCTCCCTATCTTCCTTCAATCCTATCTAAACAGGGCAGAAGAGGAAGGCTCATAAACTCGCTCCTCGGATCGGGCTCTGTTAACATATTCAGAGAAGATGGGAGACCTCGCCTATCATTGTTATACATCCTATGTATGACTCACTGGAATCCCATTAAACACTTGGGCTAATGCCCTAGAATCGCATCTTTCTCAATCAAGCAAGCACCAATCCATCGGCCTTAAGACGTCCTAATAGAGTGAAGTTCCAGTCAAGGTCGAAGAAGGCAAGGCTTCTAAGTCTAAGAGTGATGAATGCCCCTGCTACGAAAGATCTTCAGGACGACGATCAAAGCCCGAATCCCTAACTCCTTCTAGAACAAGGTGCAGCAGATCTAGGCTATATAGAACCACCACAATCATTGTCCAGATCTTCAGTCCTGGCATGGGGCTGCTCTTGGTAATTCACTCGACTTGGAAGAGAGGCTAGGCCATGAATCCATCTAGCCCCGAATCCTTGAGCCCTTGGGATTGCTCTTCCTACTTCACTTAGTAAGGCAAGGCAGCAGCGGAGACCGAGTCTAAAAAGCTTGGGTCCATTGCTTTATCGAGTTGTGGGACCGGCTTCCACTCTAAAGTTGGCTCTTGAAAAAGGAAAAGGGACCCAATGCACAAAGGGAGATCGGTAGCTAAAGGAAAGAGGAGAGAGAAGCATGTATTCGCTTCTTATACCGAAAGCCTTATTAGACTTAGACCATTCCACTCGGAGTGGCTTCCTACGAGTGATTGATCCGGCTCAAGATCGGTCGCTGAGCTCCCCCTTGAGTTGAGGCTAGTTTGCGAAGAGATAACAAGGGGAGTGCTCACTAAATCAACTAGTGAGGGGGTCACCTTTCAATCCAGAGCTAGGTCGTATAACTCCCTCCAGCTCTTTATGAAAGACGTTGAGAATACCAAGTCTGATAACGCTATGTAGGGCTTACCCAATGGGCAAAGGATCCCTATCTCCTTTCTAACAAGGTATGCTAAGATATGCCGCTTATCCAGTCTAGATAAAGGGGGAGTAGGCCTCAGTGAAGCGACGCTTTGATCTAACAATGGGTCAATTCGCTTAGCATGTGCTCTTTCCTCTGTTCTATATAGGGCTTCTCATGCCTCTTATCCTTCTTAAGCTCGCTAAATCCCTTATTGGACTCTAACTAATTGCAGACTATCGGTCCGCCCTTGAAGAGGATAGGGAGAGCAAGGCGACCGTTTAGAGGCGATCGAAGTGAGGGCTGTCTTCAATCAGCGTCCGTACAACCAACCACAGAAAGGCTCTCCTCCCGATTCGCATAGTGTTCTCTACTATGCTGCTTGTTGAACCGGCTTCAAACCTTTGTCATCCACAAGAGGTGGGAAGAGCTCCATTTTTATAAAGAGAGCAGTCCTGGCTGCCACTCATAGGGGAAAGCTATATCTCACTCCCTCGATTTATACGCTTTCTGTAACAATTCTTCTCACGATCTCTCACCGAATGGAAGAAGCGGCAGGGTGAGTGTTAACGAACGGTTCGCTATCAACCTTGAGGCTGACCCTCGAATGTGATATGCTTCTTCCTCTTCTCATGAGATAGGTCAATCAAGTTGAGTTCTAGCCTCCATCTCTGTCTAAGGCCAATTCGCTCCCATTTATCGTCATATGCCCGCCTTGCTTTGATTTATTCGAGCTTTGATAGCACAAGGTGATCTTGCAAGATGGCAAGCCTACCAAGGGCTTGCTCATACGAACTTCCTTCATGCCACTCTCTCTGTCTTTGAATAGGTGAAAGAGTAGGGGAGCCAGCTTGATGTCCATGGTGCGTAAATGGCTTTGCTTACTCTTCACTTCTTTCTTAGATCAATCTCTAATCTCTGCCTTGAAGTTGTCCATTTTGTGGCAATCAAGTTGATGACGCTTCCCCTTCGTTAGATCCCATGCCATGCCTAACTCCCTTCGGTCGCCTTACTCGACCGCCGTCAAGTCTACCATCCGCCAGTAGTAATTCAAGTTCGATTGGCTCTGACTTGCTTGACCAATGCTTCAATAAGAGA
Organism: Tasmannia lanceolata; assembly: GCF_043159265.1. Taxonomy (NCBI): domain Eukaryota; kingdom Viridiplantae; phylum Streptophyta; class Magnoliopsida; order Canellales; family Winteraceae; genus Tasmannia; species Tasmannia lanceolata. Next base: position 27,167 of record NW_027519858.1, on the reverse strand, counting down.
AGGGTCGATGGCGGGAGTTGAGAAAGAGGCTTTTGACAGGCCTTTCTCGAAGCATACAAGCCATGCTTGCCAACTAGAGATAAGGAAGCAGAAGTTAGAGCCTATTTGTATCTTATTCATGACCTCACTTCGATCGGCCTCCGCTCTAACAGTAGTCAGAGAAGGAGAAAAAACAAGGATGCGGTCAAGCTTAACGGAATAGGATCCTAAGTTGAACAAGCCCTTTTGCTGCTCTACTCAAGGAAGGAGGGAACAAGCGCTAAAAGGAGAAGCAGTGGTTAAAGAGCTGAAAATGCGCTGTTTGAGTCGTTCAGTTCGGTCCCCTCACTTCACTGCTCCGGACGCACGCACGCCAGCACGCCAGCAAGCAAGCACTACGCTAGCACGCCAGCAGGGATTAGGCTCCAGTCTTGAATTCATCCATTCAGTAACGCCTCAAAAGAAAGAAGAAACCCTGCTCATCTTGAGCCATAGGCGTGGACGTAGGAATGAATAGGCATGCATGCGGCACTATACTTGAATTATGCCCCGCCCTTACTATCGAGCGAAGCTCCTGCTCGAAGCGGTTTACCTCCTTCCTATATTGGAGAGGTCGACTCCATGCCCTACCAGTGAAAAGACCTGGCATTTCCACCTCTCCCCGCATACGGCTCTTTTCTGTTATCTTCGTCACGACCTAAGCCTCATTCTTTCTCTTATTATCGCCGGCTCGGGGTTTAGTCGCTCGCCTCGTGCCTCGCCTTCCCCTGTTTACGGTAAGGGGAAGGCTCGTCTACTCTCTCGGCTCGCTTGCATCCTAATAACTTACATCAATAGATAGGAATTCATCAATCTTTCTAAGAAAAGAAAAGAATTACGCGTCACGTAATTTATACAGAACCTCCAAGCTCCTCCTTATCATAAAAGGATATCTAGAAAGGATAATCTTTTTGTTAATTGGGGAACACGACCTGGTGCTGTCCTCACCTCTGTCGGTCAGTAGCTGTTATCTTCCATTCTTGGTGATCGGCGGATCGGATTTCTCTGTCTACTCCTCTACTCTTGTTCCAATGGAATGACTATATGTAACAAATACTATGTTCTATCTCAGTTCTTTTGGGCATATTCCGTAGAAACAAGATGACTCGGCCAACTACTAACATTCTATCTCAGTTCTTTTTTGGAGTCATGAGCTCCTTCGGTAGAAGAAGACTCGTCTCCTCCTGCGCGATACGGCTTTTTGGCTTCCTAAAACTAGTCCATGATCTCTCGTCACGAAACTCTTCCAGAGCCTTCGGTGTCTGCACCACTCGTCACAGGTCTATAGAAACTACTCTTCTCGGTCTCTTACCTATGCCTCTTAGCTCTGTCTCTGTTTCCTACTCGAGCTTCAAAACCTACTCGTCTTTCTAGTGGTACTATATTTGCTTTGTTCGTTTCTCGTCCTCTATCGTCCATGGCCATTAATTAAAGGGCTTGCCTTTCGTCTCTCATCCATTGTCACTGGTTGGCTCTGCCCCCCTTTATAGTAAGCATGAATCGCTTTCTGAACTTCCCTTCGTTGAGGAACGAGCTCTCGTCATATTCGATACCAAAGCAGGATAGCACATCAGAGCAGGTAATCATAATCGTCAGTCAGCAAGTCACTTCCTCTCCTCTCCCCCGGTCAAGTAATCGCACTCAAACATTCGGAATCGGAGCTGGAGCAAGCCTCAAAACGCCTGACGTTGACTATTTTTTGGTCAAAGCGCTAGCGAGCTGGGGCGCAGGTGTTCCCCCGGCGCGCCGATAAGGGAAGAGTCAATAAGAAACATATATGTTCGTTAAAGGGAAGGCGAGCTAACCAACTCATCCTAAAAGATCTGCTCGTCCGAGAAAATGAGTTCCTTTATCATCGCTACACCTTGGATTAGTAGTAGTAGTAGTCCACCACAAGAAGGACCCGCTCAGAAAGACAGAACTGAAAGGACACGAGAGAAAGAGCCCCCGATTACAGACACATGAAATAAGAAAAGAGAGGAGAGCATTAAAAAAAAAAAAGCTTCCCACGTTTTTCGACTTAAGCTGTCGCTCCCGTTTGAATTTATAGCGAGTTAAATCCTGGAAATTAGGAATAAGAAGTGCACCCCTAACATAAAGGAGAGCTCTTTCTAGTCTTCGTGTTCAGATATCAAGACAAAAGTCACTAATTAGATCATCCTTTTCCGGAAGTAGAGCTAGTCAATCCACACTTGCCTTTCCGCTGAAGACAGGTTCGGACCAACTTAAGAGTGTTTAAATGCTATCCTAATTGCTGACGCCCTTTCTCTAATTTCTACCCATCCGATGAGAGAATTGAGCAAGAAATACGTCAGGTTGTCGTGTCAAGGTCTTTTAGTTAAGGGTGAGTCTGATCTGGTTGACTCAGAGAGGTCTGTGAGCTCGAGCTGGAGGAGGGCGGTGAAGCTTTCCTCGCGCTTAGACTCTTTCTACTGGTTAGGACCATGGTAGTTCGAATGAGGCTAGTTGAGACTAATTCGTAAAGTAGGTAAAGTAGGCATACGAACCACTTTAAACTTTTCCAGATTCTAAAAAGCATGAAATTTCCCATACCTCAATAATAAGGTAAGCCTACAATAGCTCTTGAGCTAGCTAGATCCGCCCAATCTTGAAAGCCCACGGAGCGGTAAGGTAGCGAAGCTAAGTAAGTAGCTCAGAGGTAAGGTAATCATAAGGAAAACGTTCAGGTACTTGGAGTATATCATCTTCTCTTGCAATATGGTACAGGTGTCCGGGGTCGAAAAGGAAGAAGGTTAGTCAGAGACCGAGTCCGATACTCCATCCGCTTCAGATTCTAGCTCAGAGTCAAGCTCATCATCCAGTTCAGACTCGAGTTCAGAAGACTCGCCCCCACCAGCCACCCATGCTATGCAAATCGGCATGACGATACCTGAAGCCAACCCGCAGCCTGAACAAGAAGAATAAGAAGGTATGCGAATGAGAGGCGGAAAGATCAAAAAGATCATTCGCCCAAAGGTGGCCCCTCAGCCGAAGGAGACTCGCCTTCCAGAACCGAGTAAGAAAACCACTTTGTCGTGGTTAGGGAAGCCTCTTGATTTTGAATTGTTGAAGCAGCTAGCCAACATACCAGCTTTAGTCACGTTGTATGACTTGTTGAGGCTAGCACCACAGGTTAGAAAATCCTTAGCACAAGCCCTATTAAGTAAGGGAGGACGCAGAAAAGTACGCTCCCCATGTACACAAGGTAGAAATAAAGTCCGAACAAATAATAAAAGAGTGCCAACAATGCTCGCAAGTGAAGATGGACCGTATGACGGACATCACATTCACCAATGATGACCTCCTTATTGGAGAAGTCAAGCACAACAGACCGTTATATCTAACTGGATATATTGGCGAGTCTAAACTTCCTCGGGTGATAGTTGATCCCGGCTCAGCCATAAACATCATGCCGCTAAGAGCATTGTCCTTCCTCGGCATCCCTACCTCGAAGCTAAGCCCTATACAAAAATAGCGTGACAGGGATACAATGCCGATGCCCAGAAGGCGGTGGGGAAGATCCGTCTTAAGTGCCAGACGGGTGACTCGAAAGCAGAAGTGACCTGCTATGTCATAGACAATGAGACGTCGTACAACCTGCTCCTTGGTCGGCCCTGGATTCATGCCATTATATTGTACCGTCTACACTGCATCAATGCTTTAAATATGTTGACCATGACAAACAGGTCCATCGGGTGTTTGCAGACAGAAAATCCTTTAAGTGATTAGAAGCTTATTGTATAGACGCCTGCCTCTACAAAGATGATGCTGCTGGCGAGGAAGAACCCGAAGAGCCTAGCTCGGCCACCAAAGAAAAGAAACAGAAGAAAATAAAAGGGAAGAATCAGGCCCTCGGCCAAAGCAAAAGGGAAGTATTCTCTTTCAGTGGAAAGCACACCGAGAAAAGAGAAATACTCCATCCAAGAAGAAACATTGGTGATTCGCATATCAAAGGCAGCGCCAAAGAAATACACTGTCAATATATATATATGGGGGACACCACAAAGAAAAGAACAAGGCACAGAGGAAGAAGATCGCATCGCAATGCACCAGCAGAAAGGCACGAGGCCAGCTGGGTAAGATCGGCTTCAAACGTCAATTACTGCCGCCATGATGCACAAGAAGAACCCGTCAACTCGCACATTGACAGGATCAAGAGATATGCCCCGGAAAACTTCTCTATGCCTCTCGGAATTACACACCGAACTTCCACTATCCGGGGAGCGAATGGTATGGCGTTCACGGTCCTTGCGCGCGACAATAAAATAACGAGAAGCCAATCATTTTCATCCCCAGAATCTCCACGAAAATGCAAGCCATTCAAGGACGAAGAAGAATCGATGTTCCAATGGTACTCCAAATAGGCTCGACGAATCATGCAAACTCAGGGTTATGATTTAAGCAAACCCTTACTAATAGGGGGACTGATCCGGACTGACAACCCGAGCCCTTCGTAGACTGAACTCTCTTTAGGCTCGCGTAGTATACGAAACTCGCCTCCTTCACTGCTTCCACTCCAACTCGAACTCAAAACCTCTTCCTCATCTGACCCTATAGAATGAAGTTCAGCCAAGGGGCAAGCGGAGGAAAAGAAAAGCACTGTTGACTTCCTGAAACAAGAACTCAACTCCCCGATTCACCGAACCGAA
>NW_027519858.1:10000-17500 GCF_043159265.1 Tasmannia lanceolata | reverse complement strand
AGGTTGGACGAAAAGAGGACTGTCTTTTCCTCCTGATCTACTTTAGGACCGTCAAAGATCTATTCCGTACTTTCCAGGTTTTTAAATATCTGGTTCGAAAGGACCAGGAGATCAATTCGTCATCTCTAAATGATAGTAGGGGCAGGGGGGACGGGTGTTTTAAGGCGTCTTTAAGCGGTGTGGTCTGATAGGTGTGATAGATGCTTTAAGGCGTGTTGAAGGTTTCCTCTTTTTCTGCCATCCGTGCTTTGCCAAAAGGAAAGAGGTTACATGAGTTCCTTAAGCTGATTATGGAGAACACCTCTTCCGCCTTGCCTTCCAGATGTGACTGTTCTTCTGTCTAAAACCAAGCCGTCCAGCCAGTGCCAGTGCCAGTATAGCCTGTAGCCAGGGCAGGGCAGGGCTTCTTTTTTTGATAGGCCTTTAGCCTTGCCTTCCCTATGAGTAGTCAGGCTAATAGATAGGAAGAACTGCTTTATGGAGGAAATGCTTGAATGAAGCTTGGTGTGTCCTTCGGTCCGTTCAAGTGGAGTGAGCGAAGTACTTCCTCGCGAAAGAAGCCTTTTAGAGATAGGGGTGATTCTCTTTACAGAAGCACGAGTGGAACGCTTTCATGGCTTTATGGCTGTCTTCCTCTTTCTTTTTCTTTCAGCTGTGACTACTGGCATGTTTTAGCTTACTTGACCTGTCTTTATTGTCTGCCTGACTAGCCTGCCTGCCTTGACTGCCGCAATTAGCTGCCTTGACTGTCGCCCCTGATCTACGACCACAGAACTACGATCGTAGACCACCCTTGCTGAACAACTAGCTTCCTGAACAAAGAGTTTCACCTTTAGAGCTTGCCTAGACTCGAAAATAATGATGAAGTCTCGCGCTTTGGAGGAATATAATAGCTCGCTTTTGCTGCTTTTTATTCAGTACTCGCTTTCCTCGCTCCTTGCTTGCCTTTGATTGAGAAAGGGTTCTGATCTCGCTTGCCTGGTTCTTCTCTTGTCCTGTTCACTCGCTTGTCTAGTTCCGCCAACGTACAGAGCTCTTGGACTCCGCAGTCAGGCGATTCCCGATGAGAAAGCGCTCTTACACTTTCAAGCCTGACGGCCAAGACCAATGAGACCATCTCTTTGTAGGGCCTGTCCCTTTCCATATGTGGCGTCTTCCTTACCTATCACAAAATGAACCCATTAACTGACTGCAATATCCCTTAAAGCCAGAAGGAAGGTCGCATGGCTAAAACTAGAGAAAGGAATACCTTATATGCAAGTCAAGTCCTACTACCTGATCTCTCTCTTTTGAGGCCTGTCCCTTTTTCTTGCTTGACCTAGAATTTCTCTTTCTCTTAGCTGTAAGGCGAGGTAAGAGCGCTATTACCCCTCATTCTTGCTAGTTGGTCTATGTCTAGCTATAACATCTCTACCTGGCTATTACTACCTATCCATCTCGCTTGCCGGCAGGAAGCGTGTACCTGTAGTGCCGTGGAAAAAGCGGTCGTGTAAGAAGGACCGGTTGAAGTACATCAGTAATGGCTTTGGAGATTCCGACAAGAGTGGACCTAGTAGCGTATAAACGAGGCATAGGTTGATCCAGTCGATTCCGATCTCTACCCCGAAAATGGGAAGTTGGTCGAAGCATTCGTTGAATAAAATGTCTCACGAATCCGTTTTACGGTAAACCCCTTCATGATTTCACAAATGACTCTTTTTCCCGATCCGAAAGCGAACGAAGGGCAGCTGGGACGTGAAGGAATGCTGGTGGTTCAGACGCATGCGTCAAGCTCCGGATCAAATGAACTTACAACATAGGGGGGTTGGATGTCGCTGATCCATCCACTGGATCTATAGGGAGGGCCTCTCACCCCCTATCACTTAAAGGCGTATGAATGCACTAAAAAGTAAGGATGTTCTTGAATTCACGAGACTTTCATCTAAGGCGTTTACGCTTAAATCAAAGGCGTTACGCTCGGGCCTCTCCCCCGAGAGTCCCTTCGCTTCACTTCCTTGAGTTAGCTGTTAGTGTCAGAAAGCTCAAGCCTCTTTTGTCGTATAATGACCACTTCACGTTTGAGGTGCATTGTGGAAAGGGTAGTACTCTTGCTAGTTTTTCTATAGAAAACTAGGGCTTTCTTCTTATTTTGTTTGATTAAGGATGGTACACTCACTACACTATTGAATAAAAAAGCATACTATACTAATAGAAAATAGCACGGGGATTCGGCCTCGTACCTCTAGGCACTCCCCCTTCCGTTCGGGAGGTCTGTTTTTGCGATAGGGATATACCTTGTACGAACATAGGGAGTAGTGGTCGTCCCCCGATCTCGATTGATGGGGCATCACAGCCGAGTGACACTGAAGCCGCTCTATTTGCGTGATTCCCCTTGCTTTTTTTACCCTAAATAGATGTCAAAAGTTGTCAAACTTCCCTATAAAAAGCTCTTTTTCGTTGGGACCAACCCACACTGTATTATTAGGGAATAGGGCTACCAATCGTTACTAGTCCATCCATTGGGAAATGCTTGGTCCAAACACGCGGGGGAACCGTCACAATTCGCACTACTACCACTACTACACTTTCATAAGGCATCAGGCATAAGGAAAACTTATTTCGCAGCAAAAACTACCATGAGCTACCAATCCATATCCCTCCTGCCTATCATCACTGATAGCCAACGGCCTGAACACCGCGATCATTGGTGAACTTGGAATCAGTGCGGATATTGACATCGGCGCCGGAGCTCCCGTCGTAGGAATCCCTGTCACCGGCGAAGGCTGAGCACTGGGGAGAACCACCCTCGCTGTCCACTGCTCCCCGCAAAAGCTCCCCTTGCGGCCCATCGAGTGTTTCATTTTCTTGGGAGGAGGGACTACTGTCATGAGCAAACACTGCCCGCTGAAGCAGAAGCATGCTGATGTAATGCAGGATACACTTTCTCTACTATGAAAGAGGGATAGCCCTACTACGAAAGGGATAGAACAGCTACTACAGCTAGGAAAGTGGTATAACCGCTATGCAAGTGAGAAGCCTGCCCTACAAGATTAGATGCTTTCTCTAGCACCCGTTTGAATACTCGCTTGTTTGCCCTTGAAATTACATACGTAAGGCCTCGACGATTCATTCATCTTTGCCCACCGCTCGACTCAACCGAAAATACCTAAAAGAATAGGAAGTGGATCGCTTCGTCTTCCTTCTTTGCCCAGAAGAAAGGATGTAACAGTACTTACCTTCCCTTCCTTTCAAGTGACAGCCTGAGGACAAGGAGGCTCAGAAGCGAGAGCGGAGGTAGTAACAAAAATACTTGCATGTGAAAAGCATATAGCTAGCGTGCCTTCCTTCCTTTGGTGTGAGGACCGGTCAACTCCTTCTCTGTCTCATATTTGTACTTTCCATCCAAAACTTGCCCGCGCTTGGGTCTACGAACTGAGCTGCTTTCTTCCCTCTTGAGCGTGCTCCCCTTGCTACCGGAGCTTACTTACCTAAGAGCTAAAAGGGCAGGGACTTTGTTAAGCTGTTCGGCCACATTCTATTCTGACTTCTGGATTGCCTTAAGAAAAGCATCAGTATTTTCCTTCCCTTTTCCTTTCTCTTTCTCTTTGTCTTTTTCCTTCAACCTTTTGAGCAAGAGGTTGGAGGAGAAAGCCTTTTTGAAATCTATTCTCGCCTAATCTTTACCTATAAGGGTAAAAAAACAACCGATTTTTAGGCACTATTCCATAAGGCTTCCGCTATTTTTGCGAGAAAGGGGAGAATACTCGCACAAATGGAGGAGCTTGACCCTGGAGGAGGCTGGCTTTCAGGGGGGGCGAAATTCCTGAAGAATCCGAATGGGACTGAGTTTTCCCTTCGGAGTCTTGATGACGTCTTTGAGAGTCTGGAAACAAGGGGCACCCAGAGCTCCTACTTCCAGGATTTTAAAAAGATAAGGGATAGGGGAGACCTTTGACCTGGGCGGGCGCTAGCGCCCTTAAAAGGTTGAGAGTTGGGGGGTCCCTTTATTAGTAATGCCGCAGTTTGCTGGGCGGCATCTCAAGTCGCCCTTCTTTGTTCATCTTTCTTTCTTCCATGCTTTCCGTTGGTCAACAACCAACCACAGCTCTCGTTTAGTTCTTCACTACTCGTACAGGAAGGAGTCTCTTTCTGTCTGGAGGGATTCATTGTTTTTTCAATCAATCATGCCTCAACTGGATAAATTCACTTATTTCACACAATTCTTCTGGTCATGCCTTCTCCTCTTGACTTTTTATATTCCCATATGCAATGATGGAGATGGAGTACTTGGGATCAGCAGAATTCTCAAACTACGGAACCAACTGGTTTCACACCGGGGGAACAACATCCGGAGCAACGACCCCAACAGTTTGGAAGATATCTCGAGAAAAGGTTTTAGCACCGGTGTATCCTATATGTACTCAAGTTTATTCGAAGTATCCCAATGGTGTAACGCCGTCGACTTATTGGGAAAAAGGAGGAAAATCACTTTGATCTCTTGTTTCGGAGAAATAAGTGGCTCACGAGGAATGGAAAAAAACATTCTATATTTGATCTCGAAGTCCTCATATAGCACTTCTTCCAGTCCTGGATGGGGGATCACTTGTAGGAATGACATAATGCTAATCCATGTTCCACACGGCCAAGGAAGCATCGTTTTTGAATCTCATTAAACCCGGAAGAGAATCATTCTCGAAAATCATAGTGTTTTTGAAGGCACTACACGGAGAGGGATATACTCCTTTTCAAATCGCCCCGCGAAGACGGACGTTCAGAAAGGTTCTCGAGATTCTCAATCAATCGTCCAGGCGTGCGGGAGCGAGACCAAGCCGAGCCACTAGGAGAGTCAGCCCTTCCCACGCGTCAAGTTGAATAAATGAATGCAGCCTCAACCAGAGAGATCAACCTGCGCGTTTTCGGTCTATCGGGCCGCCGGCGGCGCAGAACGAACTAATCCGCGACCGGCAAGTTTTCCGAAACCGGACTGAATTGTGACTTCAAAAAAATGCTTGCTGAAAATCAAAGAAAGAAGGTCCATTTTCCCACGTAGTTCGTCGGTCAAACCAACGATTCTCTTCTCAAAGTAATAGAGAGAGTCTTTCTTTTTCTAGTCACACTTCTATCAATGCAATGAAAGAACCATCCCTTCCTATTTGTTTGTCCTGTCAGATAGAAAGAAAATGAGACCCCAAAGAGCCCTTCTTTACCACTTTAGGGGGTGGGGGTGAAGGGGGGGTTTACATACAACCGGGGCAAAGTGGTTTATGATTGAATCTCAGAGGCATTCTTATCATTTGGTAGATCCAAGTCCATGGCCTATTTCGGGTTCACTCGGAGCTTTGGCAACCACCGTAGGAGGTGTGATGTACATGCACCCATTTCAAGGGGGTGCAACACTTCTCAGTTTGGGCCTCATATTTATCCTATATACCATGTTCGTATGGTGGCGCGATGTTCTACGTGAATCCACGTTGGAAGGACATCATACCAAAGTCGTACAATTAGGACCTCGATATGGTTCTATTCCGTTCATCGTATCGGAGGTTATGTTCCTTTTTGCTTTTTTTCGGGCTTCTTCTCATTCTTCTTTGGCACCTACGGTAGAGATCGGAGGTATTTGGCCCCCAAAAGGGATTGGGGTTTTAGATCCTCGGGAAATCCCTTTTCTTAATACCCCTATTCCCCCTTCATCCGGAGCTGCCGTAACTTGGGCTCATCATGCTATACTCGCGGGGAAGGAAAAACGAGCAGTTTACGCTTTAGTAGCTACCGTTTCACTGGCTCTAGTATCCACTGGCTTTCAAGGAATGGAATATTACCAAGCACCCTCCACTATTTCGGATAGTATTTATGGTTCTACCTTTTCCTCAGCAACTGGCTTTCATGGTTTTCATGTGATTATAGGTACTCTTTTCTCGATCATATGTGGTATTCGCCAATATCTTGGTCATCTGACCAAGGAGCATCACGTTGGCTTTGAAGCAGCTGCATGGTACTGGCATTTTGTAGACGTGGTTCGGTTATTCCCATTTGTCTCTATCTATTGGTGGGGAGGTATATGAAGGAACGAATAAGTGGATTGAGGAATGAAAGCTCGAAGACAAAGAGAACCGGGCTTTTCCAAAGAATGACTGCTGCTTTCCCACCCCCTTTGATTAGCATTTCAAAAAAAGTATATACTTCCCTACCTAATCTCTCTTTATTCTGGCACATAAATGTAGGGATCGAAGAGATTATGGCAGATCATGTTCACCAAGAAATGATCAGAAATTGGATCTTGGTCTATTTGAGATTGTTCCTTTTAATCGTAATCAAAGATCTTTTCTTGTTAATCGTTTCTTTTCCGAACAAATCTAAGAACCTAATGGATCGAACTAATCCTTGGCTGCTACGAAACATATCGGCCTTGCGTTGCGGAAGGAACGTTCTGTTCTGATAAGGAGGCTGAGACTGAGAGCAAGCAACCTCGTTTTGCCGTTTCCTTCACGGCACGGCCCTGCTCACCAGGAGGAATCTTTGATTCATGGCCGGAGATCAAGGCACAGATCGGTCCGAAGCGAGCTGCAAGCGTAGGCTGCTGTTAAGCCTGCTTCAAAACGGAAGCGCTAACGCGCGCCTTACTAATAGGGGGCTTTGAAGCCCCCTTTCACGTAAGGCTTGCTGGCTGCTGAAAAGCCGTTGCGCGCCTGACAATCTATACTAATAAGGGCTAATAGGGGGGGGGCGCGATGCCCTATTAGTAAAGGTTTTGAAGCAAGCGGGGGCCCCCTATATTATCACGCCCTATTAGTATAGTATTAGTAAGGGAAGTTGGCAAGTCGCGTAGGCCCCCATACGTGAGAAGGGCTAATAGGGCCGTAGCGCGCCCTTTTTGGTAAGTCTTGTTCTACCCTACCCTTACTAATGGAGGGCCCCTCTCACGCCCTTCTTAGTATGGTAAGTCAGGCGCGCCTTACGTGAGAGGGCCCCTCTCACGCTACTAACCTAAGAAGGGCGTTTATGGCGCTAGCGTCAGGCATTCTTTTGAAGCTGCTTGCAGCTCCAGCGCGCTACGGCGTCAAAGCCTCCGCTTGCTGCTTGCAGCTTGCTGATCGCTGTGTTCAAAAATGACACGAAGCTGGATATGAGTAGATGTTGGTCGAAAACGAACGTATCTCATTCACAATGGAACAGAATGGTCTCGCTCGATGCGTCATTTGATTTGGTGTATATTCACCATCAGAGTTCTGGAAACTTCGAAACTCAAACCCCAACCTAGAAAAGAATGCTACAATGTTCGAAATTCTCAACTTAACACGCCCCCTAACTTCGCGACCTCCCACTACTTCATCTACCGAAATGACCGGGCAGATCTCATGTATTCTAGCATTCAACCAGCTCATGATCCTTAGGCTATACAGCATGGAGCAGGCAGAGAGATGAAAGGACCACAATATCCTGCTTGCTTGATCGGAATCGATTCTATGATTGAATAGCAGAAGTGCTACTTAGTAGTAGAAACTCGGAGAGACAGACAGAGAG
>NW_027519858.1:0-2500 GCF_043159265.1 Tasmannia lanceolata | reverse complement strand
GATAGATAGGACTACTAGTTGCTCGATCAGGACCCTAGCTTTATTGCGAGCCAAAAACCTTGATGGATTCCCCTTCCCTTGGTAGGGTGTTGCCCCGATAGTTCCCATCCCGCAACCTCTTATGGACTCTAAGTGGTGGGATTTCGGGGTAGAAGGTTCATGGTAGGTAGTTCCAATGCGGCGATTAACATCCTTTTAGTATGTAGCGAGATCCGTCCTCCAACCAAGGGATCGATATACAAATCATAACTAAGGCTAGCCCGCTGGTAGTAGAAGGAAGCAGAGATTCAGGCAGCTAGGCATCAGTTTGAGTTCGAGATCGAGACCCAGAAGTAGAGATAGAGGCAAAGGTTGCAGCAGGAGGGAGAGACGGTTCAATACCCGATTTGAGAACCTGGTAACCTAGCATCCTCACCCATTGAACCATAGTACAACGCTTCCCTTCGCTCGCGTCCGAACCCGTTGGATCGATATCCAGTTCCACCAGCGGCAGAGACAGTTGGATAGGTACCCCCAGCAGTTGCTTCAGCTGCTTACCTTGAACCAATTGGAATAGCACTACCCATATAGGTATAGACTAAGGCAGATCCAATTTGATTTAACCGGACCGGCCAGCATATGAGTAAGCATCAGTAGTTTCAGTTGATGACCCTGAGGCGAGGAACAAGTCATCCAAGGTAAGCTCCTTCCCCCCGGCTAAGGGTTCCAAACCTTAACAAGCTATCAAACCGAGTAGAGGCGTATAGATACCGATATGCAACTGGAATACCTTTTTCGGGGTATCAATATGGGCAAGGTGCTTCTTTTTCGACTCGGTTGACCAAATCTCTCACCGGAGATGGTTCAACTACAACCCGGTCGTTCTGGGTCATCAAGGGCAGTTTCAACGCAATTTTCAGGTGGGACGAGATCCTAATCTGTGATTGGCTCTGCTCCCCGATTTTGATCTGCTGTTGGAACCAAGTGAATCGCTTTTGTGGTTTAAATGCTGCTCGCTTTTATTCCGGTGGATCAATGGGTTGCCGCACCGGCCTCAGATCTCGACCCGGGTGAGATACTGCCTTCTATGTATGCCTTTGTGGGTGATACTAATGATCCTGCAGCTCGTATAGTATAGAAAGAGTTTCAATAGCAGAGGCTGGTAGCATAAAGGTCCAACCAATGAATGCTCTTATTTATTCCTCTTCTCCATAGGGGAATCGATGAGAGATGCGAACAAAGGCTGCGTAGGCACGAGTATCAAAGCTTCAGTCCCAGCGTAAACGCCCCTTATGGTTTCGATACTAGTACCAGCAGCTTCCCTACCACCACCTCGCCCAAGATCTATTCCGGTTCCAGTCGAAGAACCACCGGGCCGATTATTGACCCAGTGACCGGGGTAGAGCTAGTTGGAGAGACATTACCTAGCCTTTGTCCGCATCAGTGGTTGTCCCACCACCGGAAGCAGAGGAAGCTAACCGAGTTGACTAAGAATCAGTCGTTTACCTCGCTCGACTTTGAACCCCAAAATATGCCTGTCTACCTCTATGAGGGAAAGCCGGGAGCAGTAAGTTCACCCCCAACAAAGCTATACCGCCAGTTCGAGTTACCATTGTTGATCCATCAGCTTCCGAGCTAGCAGAGTCAAACTAAAAAGGTGTACAAGTCACCTCTTGGATATTCGATCGAGACATAATTGCAGTGGTCCGAACAGCGACTCCTGTGCCATATTCGAACCCACCAATAGCAGTGGGAGAGGCACCGCCACCGCTTAGCATATCCACTTCCAGAAGCAGATGGAAATAGAATAGAAGATCAAAATAAAGTCGTTTATCCAAAACCAGAATGAGGGCTTATTCTATTCACCGAGCGGAAGCAGCAGTTCCACCAGCAGCTCCAGTCGCGGTTGACCCATCATCATCTCGCGTCCCTCTCGGATCGGGAGCCCGAAGCATACCTATAGTTAGTTCCTGAGCCCCCTGTTGCCAAAGCGAGCAGTCCCCCCAAAACGCATCTATTAGTTAAGGGGGTTGGGGTATGAGACGCAGAAGCATAGGGAGTGATAGCAGCAATTGATCCTGATCTGGTTTTATCAAGACCAAGAGCATTCCTACGGGATTGAGATTAAGAACAACCAATGGTGGAGGCAGTTGATCTTAATCAGCCAATTACTAATTAATAATTACAAGACAGGCGCCGGAGTGAAAGGAAGGCAAACATGGGGAGGCTAATAGGATGGCACAATCCGGGAAAGCAAACGAATGGAGACAAGCCAATAGGGACAGCGGTAACGGGAGTTCGAGTTAAAGGCTGGCTTGCAGTACGAAGGTAGGAGTAGGAGACGCGGGAAAGGATGGAGTTCTTTTGTCTTTGCAGCTGCCATAAAAGTAAAGCCTTAGATTATAACAGGAATCTCACCGCCTGCCCCCCTTACAAGAGACTCGCTACTAAGGTTCTGAAAGAAGGCAGCTAAATCAGCAATAGAAGAGAACTCCAGATCTATGAATAGCCAACAAACAGC
>NW_027519857.1:15000-26687 GCF_043159265.1 Tasmannia lanceolata | reverse complement strand
AATCTTTAAAGAAGGGCTATGGCCTTATAGGGACGCTTGTCCCTATTTTTACTCCCGTATCGGGGATCACAATAGGGGTACTCGTGATTGTGTGGTTAGAAAGAGAAATATCCGCAGGGATACAACAACGTATTGGGCCTGAATATGCTGGTCCCTTGGGAATTCTTCAAGCTCTAGCGGATGGGACAAAACTGCTTTTCAAAGAGGATCTTCTCCCATCTAGAGGAGATATTCGTTTATTCAGTATCGGGCCATCCATAGCGGTCATATCAATTCTACTAAGTTATTCAGTAATTCCTTTTGGCTATCGCCTTGTCTAGCCGATCTCGGTATAGGTGTTTTTTTGTGGATCGCCATTTCCAGTATTGCTCCTATTGGACTTCTTATGTCAGGATATGGATCGAATAATAAATATTTCAGGTGGTCTACGAGCTGCTGCTCAATCTATTAGTATGAAATACCATTAACTCCATGTGTGTTATCAATATCTCTACGTGTGATTCGTTGCAACATTAACTTTTATTTCTTTCCTTTATTTCTAGGAAAGAGGTTGAATGTATTGAATAGATATCTTGATTTTTTTATTCACCATTTAGGTTGATGAACTAAACGAGATGGTTATATGAGTGAAACAAAACAGCTTATGAATTCGCAGTAAGAAGATTGATTCTCATTCCCTATGTACGAGAGGAAAGTGTAAGTAAAGATAAGCGGTGGAAACTGTTTACCCCAAGATTGGTTGATTAGTCATCATGACTTGAAGCGGGTGCAAAGATCAACTGTATGGAGTTTCTACAATTGTTATTGTATGCATTATCATATCGGGAATCAATCAAAAATGAGTGGACGGTTAGGAACACCAAGGTACACAAAGGATTCGTCATGGAAATAATGTAAGGTATCAAAAACCAAAGGGATATTTTTGCATAAAAGGAATCATAATGAGGGCTTTAAGTGGTAGAAATGATCAAGCAGTACTTCCCCATGATTCCGATCCAGAGTATGCTCCTATCCACTGATTAAAGAAATGGACTATCGGGAACGAAGTAATCCTTTATTTTTTTTTTGAGAATCCCCTCTTCTGCGAAAGAAGAACAGGAACGAAAGAAATGGAATGCAATAGGAAAAATAAATAGTAATAGATCTTTCTTTATTCTTTCTTTCCTCCATCCCATCCGTATTAATACAGATAGGCTTCTTATCATGATTCATGAAATGAACTAATGTAGAGTGTCTAATTCTTTTTCGTAATCGAAAGATATGGGTAGAAATATCTATTGATACAACGAGTATTTTATTGAAAGATTAAGCTATTACTGAACAAAGATAAATTGTAATATTAATTATAAAATAAATTATGAGAGCAATTCGGAAGCACTTTGAATTTGTTATTATAGCAGACAGAATTCCATTGGTCTAATTAGGACTCCCTGATGCATCTTTACTCTATTCACTCTCAAAAAATGCCGAGGTAATACTGAATCAGTCCTTAGATTTATTTGTGGCCATCGAGGAGCCGTATGAAGCTGAGGTCTCATGTACGGTTCTGAAATAGCGATGGGAACAGTGATGTTATCATCGACTATGATTATCTAACAGTTCAAGTACAATTGATATAGTTGAGGCACAGTCAAAATATGGGTTTTGGGGATGGAATCTGTGGCGTCAACCCATAGGTTTATAGTTTTTATAATTTCTTCCCTAGCAGAATGTGAGAGATTACCTTTTGATTTACCAGAAGCAGAAGAAGAATTAGTAGCGGGTTATCAAACCGAATATTCAGGTATCAAATTTGGTTTATTTTACGTTGCTTCTTACCTAAATCTACTAGTTTCTTCATTATTTGTAACAGTTCTTTACTTGGGCGGGTGGAATCTCTCTATTCCGTACATATTCATTCCTGAACTTTTCGGAATAAATAAAACGGGGGAGTATTTGGAACAACGATTGGTATCCTTATTACATTAGCTAAAGCTTATTTGTTCCTGTTCATTCCTATCACAACAAGATGGACTTTACCTAGGATGAGAATGGACCAACTATTAAATCTTGGATGGAAATTTCTTTTACCCATTTCTCTGGTAATCTATTATTGACAACTTCTTCCCAACTCCTTTCACTGTAACAGTATATGATACTCTAGATTCATAACCTCCCTTAAGCAAGAGAAAGAAATATCAAATTATTCATGGATAGCCACGATATGTTCCCTATGATGACTGGGTCATGAATTATGGTCAACAAACAGTACGAGCTGCAAGGTACATTGGTCAAGTTTCATGATTACCTTATCCACGCGAATCGTTTACCTATAACTATTCAATATCCTTATGAAAAATCGATCACATCAGAGCGTTTCCGTGGTCGAATCCACTTTGAATTTGATAAATGCATTGCTTGTGAAGTATGTGTTCGTGTATGTCCCATAGATCTACCCGTTGTTGATTGGAGATTGGAAACAGATATTAGAAAGAAACGGTTGCTTAATTATAGTATTGATTTTGGAATCTGTATATTTTGTGGTAACTGCGTCGAGTATTGTCCAACAAACTGTCTATCAATGACTGAAGAATATGAACTTTCCACTTATGATCGTCACGAATTGAATTATAATCAAATTGCTTTGGTCGGTTACCAATGTCAGTAATTGGGGATTACACAATTCGAACAATATGAATTCGACTCAAATTAAAATAACCACAGATAAACCCCTTGATTCAATAACGATTACCAATGACTAAGATTCATTTTTGATCTAAAGGAGTGAAGCTTCTTTCATTTTGTTGGTCAGTAACTACAAATCATAACTATTGATTGGTGAGAATCGCGGCTTGATTTGGATTTAGAATATATGAATATAGTCATGATGATTTCGGAATATCAAACTCCGAACTACTCTTTCGGATACAGAAGTGGAATTAGTCCAATAACTGTATCTACCTCAATCCAGACCCCATTACGATTCAATTAGAAACGTATCATATACAAGAAAAAAACAAGGTAACCTCTTTTTTCCTGGCTGGGTCAGTAAGGTCATGAAATATTTCAACTTTTTTTTATCTCTTATTTTATACATAATGGATTTACCTGGGCCAATACATGATATTCTTTTAGTATTTTTGGGATCAGGTCTTATACTAGGGGTCTAGGAGTGGTATTACTTACCAATCCCATTTTTCTGCCTTTTCATTGGGATTGGTTCTTGTTTGTATATCCTTATTCCATATTCTATCTAACTCCTATTTTGTAGCTGCTGCACAGCTCCTTATTTACGTGGGAGCTGTAAATGTCTTAATCATATTTGCTGTGATGTTCATGAATGGTTCAGAATATTACAATGATTTCTATCTTTGGACCGTTGGAGATGGGGTCACTTCACTGGTTTGTACAAGTATTCTTTTTTCACTAATTACTACTATTTCAGATACGTCATGGTATGGGATTATTTGGACTACAGGATCAAACCAGATTATAGAGCAGGACCTGATAAGTAATGTTCAACAAATTGGGATTCATTTATCAACAGATTTTTATCTTCCATTTGAACTCATTTCTATAATTCTTTTAGTTGCCTTGATAGGTGCAATTGCTATGGCTCGTCAGTAATAAAATACTTAGAATTAGAAATGAATTAGAAATCCAAAATAAAATTAAAATAAATTTAAAATAAAAATAAATAAGGCCTTGTTCTGTCTTCTTGTATTGTTATTACATCCATTTTGCTTCAATTCAATTTATATATTTATTGTTCATATATTAAATTAAAAAGGGTTTTGTTTTAGTTCGATCCATTACCAATACCTTCCTTTGTTCCGTACTTGTTTTATATTCGAGTCAATCAGTGAAATTGTTGTTCATATTGAAATGAATCGAGATTGATGAGGAGTTGGTCAATGATGCTCGAGCATGTACTTATTTTGAGTGCCTATTTATTTTCTATTGGTATTTATGGATTGATCACAAGTCGAAATATGGTTAGAGCACTTATGTGTCTTGAGCTTATACTGAATGCGGTTAATATGAATCTCGTAACGTTTTCTGATTTATTTGATAGTCGACAATTAAAAGGAGACATTTTCTCGATCTTTGTTATAGCTATTGCAGCCGCTGAAGCAGCTATTGGGCCAGCTATTGTTTCGTCGATCCATCGTAACAGAAAATCAACTCGTATCAATCAATCGAACTTGTTGAATAAATAGTCATAATGATATAAAAAAAGACAGATATATATAATATTATATTCACCAATTAAAATTAGCATATATGACTCGTATGACCATGTTTGCTGAAACGTAAGAAATCAAAGTATCTTGGTCCTCTTTCCTAAACAGATCCAGAGGTAAATTGATTCTAAAAAAAAATCAATTCTGGTAAACTACTGATTCATCTGGTATCTACAATATATGATTCATTTACTACCGATTTTACCAGATCGAAATTGATAACGTTCAAAAAATTGATAGACACAATGTCACATTCAGTAAAGATTTATGATACATGTATAGGATGTACTCAATGTGTACGAGCCTGCCCCACAGATGTATTGGAAATGATACCTTGGGACGGATGTAAAGCTAAGCAAATTGCTCCTGCTCCAAGAACAGAAGACTGTGTAGGTTGTAAGAGATGTGAATCCGCTTGTCCAACAGATTTCTTGAGTGTCCGGGTTTATTTATGGCATGAGACAACTCGCAGCATGGGTCTAGCTTATTGATACGTTCCGTAAAACTCTACTTGAATCCATTTGATTCTTCTTTACCGACAAAAACCCGTACTCGAGAAAATATATTATTTCGAGCGCGGGTTTTTATGGTCAAAGTCTATCTTGTCTTTACCACGAGTTATTTTCCTTGGTTAACAATAATTGTTGTTTTTTCCAATATCCGCGGGTTCATCAATTTTCTTTCTCCCTCATAGAGGAAATAAGGTGGTGAGATGGTATACTATATGCATCTGCTTGTTAGAACTCCTTCTAACGACCTATGCATTCTGTTATCATTTCCAATTGGACGATCCATTAATCCAATTGGAGGAGGATTATAAATGGATAAATATTTTGTATTTTCACTGGAGACTCGGGATCGATGGACTTTCCATCGGACCCATTTTACTGACGGGATTCATCACTACTTTAGCTACTTTAGCGGCTTGGCCAGTTACTAGAGATTCGCGATTGTTCCATTTCCTGATGTTAGCAATGTACAGCGGTCAAATAGGATCATTTTCTTCTCGAGACCTTTTACTTTTTTTCATCATGTGGGAGTTAGAATTAATTCCTGTTTACCTACTTTTATCCATGTGGGGAGGTAAGAAACGTCTGTACTCAGCTACAAAGTTCATTTTGTACACTGCGGGGGGTTCCATTTTTCTCTTAATGGGAGTTCCAGGTATGGGTTTATATGGTTCCAATGAACCAACATTAAATTTTGAAACATCAGCTAATCGATCGTATCCCGCGGCATTGGAAATAATATTCTATTTTGGCTTCTTTATTGCTTATGCTGTCAAATCACCGATTATACCCCTACATACATGGTTACCAGATACCCATGGAGAAGCACATTACAGTACATGTATGCTTCTAGCTGGAATTTTATTAAAAATGGGAGCATATGGATTGGTTCGGATCAATATGGAATTATTACCCCATGCTCATTCTATATTTTCTCCCTGGTTGATGATAGTCGGAACGATTCAAATAATCTATGCAGCTTCAACTTCTCCCGGTCAACGCAATTTAAAAAAGCGAATAGCCTATTCCTCCGTATCTCATATGGGTTTCACAATTATCGGAATTGCTTCCATAACTGATATGGGACTCAATGGAGCCATTTTACAAATCATTTCTCATGGATTTATTGGTGCTGCACTCTTTTTCTTGGCAGGAACGAGTTACGATAGAATACGTCTTGTTTATCTCGATGAAATGGGAGGAATAGCTACCCCAATGCCAAAAATATTTACCATGTTAAGTAGCTTCTCGATGGCTTCGCTTGCACTGCCAGGAATGAGTGGTTTTGTTGCAGAATTGGTAGTCTTTTTTGGAATAATTACCAGCCCAAAATACCTTTTAATGCCAAAAATACTAATTACTTTTGTAATGGCAATTGGAATGATATTAACTCCTATTTATTCATTATCTATGTTACGCCAGATGTTCTATGGATACAAACTATTCAATGTTACAAACTCCTACTTTGTGGATTCTGGACCGCGAGAACTATTTGTTTCGATCTGTATCTTTCTACCCGTAATAGGTATCGGTATTTATCCCGATTTCGTTCTCTCACTATCAGTTGAGAAGGTAGAAGCTATTCTATCTAATTACTTTCATAAATAGTTTTCATAAATAAGAAATAAAGTCAAATAATCCTGTGATTTACAAAATCGGTCGCTGTACACTGAAAAAAAAAAAATGAAGTGAATTGGAATTGTAATCAGATACATCTGGAGTTTTTGAGAACCATTTGAATTACTACTTGATTCAAATGGTTCTCAAAAACTCACACTAATTTTCGTTATATATTGGAGATTGATGTTCCCATGTATTCTTCAAGTCCCTTCTTCAATTCGCTGTTAATGTGAATGAACCATAACTATGTAGTCCTATTCCTAATAGATTGACCCCAAAATAGCATATCCAAATTATAAGAAATCCGATAGAAGCTACAATTGCCGAATTAACACCTTGCAAACTTTGATTTGTTCTAGTATGTAAATAAATCGCGAATATGGTCCAAGTAATAAATGCCCAAGTTTCCTTGGGGTCCCAATTCCAATAAGACCCCCATGCCTCATTAGCCCATACTGCTCCCGAAAGAATACCTATGGTTGAAAAGATAAACCCTAGACTAATGACACGATAACTCCAATGATCCAATCGCCGAGTCAATCGATACCTGTGATAATTTCTAAATGAAGGAAAAGAAGTGTTTTGTAAAACACTTCTTTTCTCATTCAAGTATTGGATCTCACCAAAGGAAAATGTCCCAATTAATAAATGATTGGTTTTAACAACAATATCTGTGTTTTTTCGAAATGTGATGACTAGAAAAGCTACTGATAATAACGCTCCACATAAAAGAGCTGCATAGCTCAATAACATCATACTTACGTGCATCATTAACCACTGGGATTGTAGGGCGGGTACTAATATTGCGGATTGATGCATTTCAGTTAAAAGACCTGAAGTGGCAAAGCCTTGGGTAAAAATAGCACTTGGCCCAGTTATTGCGCTTAAATTATTTTTATGGTTCCCCACTTTAGGAACCATATGAATAATGGAGAAACTCCATGAAAGGAACATTAATGATTCATATAAATCACTTAACGGGAAATGTCTCAAATAAATCCAACGAGTTATTAATAATCCTGTTATACAGAAAAAAGTAGCTATAATGCCTTTTTCTGATGAATCACATATTCCTACGATTTGATGGACTAATAAATCCATCAAATGAATCGTAATAACAATTGAAATGATCGAAAAAGATATGTGAGTTAATATATGTTCTAAAGTCGCAAATATCATAAAAAATTATTTTGTAAAAAAAAAAAGGGGGGGTGTGTGTTCCTCAATTATGGAATGGAAATAAGGAAAGGAATTGAATTCCTTATAAGATAGGATTTATCTTGCCCCTTTTAGGGGATGCCGCCACTCGGATTCGAACCGAGATGCTCTAGCACTGCTTCCTAAGAGCAGCGTGTCTACCGATTTCACCATGGCGGCTTGATCGAAATAATAATAGCCCATACTATGTTCAATCGTCGAGATTGATGGATTCAATCCAATCGATCTTAGGAAAGATTAGAATCGATGAATCAAAAAACTCGTTCAAATAAATATTTGAACGTTCAATAATACTTAACTTAGTATAGTGGTATGGTGTCAGTTTTAACAATCATTTTCACGGAGTATAAGTCCCCCTGGACCAGTTGGAACTAGAGGGTTATGTCCTCAGTCGAGGTATACAACTAAAAATTGTCCTTTTTTTTCTATCTCATTTTTTTTTTATGATTCATTTCTCATTTATCTCATTTCATGGATCCGACATAAAAATGAGATTTTTGTTATTGTGAAAGCGAATTGATGGGGAAAGTTACAATCCCCATCTCGCAAATTATAAAAATCTAATAGAATACCATTCTAGAATACTATAAGGAATGAAAAGTGAAACCTTTATCTTCTATCTAATGACTTCTTTTTTTTTTTTTCAAACAAAACAAAACGGAAATCAATCGTTTTTAGAACTCAATTAGACAGGCGAATTATTATTCTACATACCACAACATCCAGTTCTATCTCATATTGATGAGTTCCAAAATTCGTTAATGTAAAATGTAAATTATTCATCTTCTAAATCATCCAATTCATCGAGTCATGTCGATTCATTCAGATTATTCCGCGGCTTTATTACTTGTTTGTTGCACAAAAAAACTTTTTGAATGCCCGGTAGAAATAGATTTAGCTAAGGATAAAGCTTTTATCGCGGCCCAATATCCCTTTCTCTTCCAAATATTTTTGCGAATACGCTTTTTTGACATAGAAGTACGTTTCTTTGGAACTGCCATTTTAAAAGAAAGAGGTTTCTCATTTTTATAGTTGGATGTGAAAGACATGTATTGTATTGTTCAAAATAAATCGTTCTTTCTATCCATTATCTATATCTATTCCATAGTGGATACTTCCTTCATAACATAAAAAATACAGATATGTGCGCATCACATATAGTATAACTAGGGATGAAAAAAAAAAAAGGGTTCCAATTTATATCTCAGTCTATTTATATATCGTCATGTTACATTTAATAAATCAAATCAAAAAACTTAAGAACCCATACATTTTACCCTTACCTAATTTAAGAAAACAATAATATAAAATTTTTTCGATTAATTGATCAAACTCGAGAATGGAGTACCCATAATTTAAATTCAAATGAGATCATGTAGTTAATCTCTTAAACGATACATTACTTGATAAAGGTCATTTTAGTAATTTATTATTTCAGCTCTATGCGAAATGACGAGTATCGTAGGATTTTCCATAAAATATGTTTGTTTTATTTGACTAGAAGCCAATCAATCAGTTCCAGAATGAATTAGTCAATGACTCCAAATAAACTAACTAAAATAACTAGGTGTTATTTTATTAGGTCGAGTTATTGGTGGATCCTATAATTCATATCAGAATCAAGTACTATTTTGGTGTAATTCTTTTTCCTTATTACTATATGGATATAAATCACCGTAATAGTGGAATGATTGAAAATCTCATATTCTGTATCTCAATAAATATCTTAGTTAATCACTAGGTAGTCATTTTTAAGCAGTAACTTGGTTATTTGAACAATTGTAACTTCTTGATTTGAATTTTTCAAATATCTGGGAAAGAATCAGAATAATGAAGAATTCAAAATAATATTTGAGTTTTTATATCTTGATTTTTTTATTTATTTGATTATTGCTCTTTACAAAAAAGATAAGAGCTGGTGAATCGGAAAAATTAATAAGAATAAAAAAAAAAAGTTTGATTTGATTATGCAACCCATATATCAATATGCATGGATCATACCTTTCGTTCCACTTCCAGTTACTATGTCAATAGGATTGGGACTTCTGCTTGTTCCGACCGCAACAAAAAATCTTCGTCGTATGTGGGCTTTTCCCAGTGTTTCATTGCTAAGTATAGTTATGGTTTTTTCGGCCGATCTGTCTGTTCAACAAATAGATGGCAGTTCCATCTATCAATATCTATGGTCTTGGACCATCAATAATGATTTTTCCTTAGAGTTCGGACACTTGATCGACCCACTTACTTCTATTATGTCAATACTAATCACTACTGTCGGAATCATGGTTCTTATTTATAGTGACAAGTATATGTCTCATGATCAAGGATATTTGAGATTTTTTGCTTATATGAGTTTTTCCAATACTTCCATGTTGGGATTAGTTACTAGTTCCAATTTGATACAAATTTATATTTTTTGGGAACTCGTGGGAATGTGTTCGTATCTATTAATAGGTTTTTGGTTCACACGACCAATCGCAGCAAATGCCTGTCAAAAAGCATTTGTAACTAATCGTGTAGGGGATTTTGGTTTATTATTAGGAATCTTAGGTCTTTATTGGATAACAGGTAGTTTCGAATTTCGGGATTTGTTCGAAATCTTCAATAACTTGATGCATAATAATGGAGTTAATTCTTTATTTGCTACTCTGTGTGCTTCCCTATTATTCGCTGGTGCAATTGCTAAATCTGCGCAATTTCCCCTTCATGTATGGTTACCTGATGCCATGGAGGGACCCACCCCTATTTCGGCTCTTATACATGCTGCTACTATGGTAGCAGCGGGAATTTTTCTTGTCGCTCGACTTATGCCTCTTTTCACAGTTATACCTTACATAATGAATCTCATTTCTTTGATAGGTATAATAACGGTACTATTAGGAGCTACTTTGGCTCTTGCTCAAAGAGACATTAAGAGAAGCTTAGCTTATTCAACAATGTCTCAATTGGGTTATATTATGTTAGCTCCAGGGATGGGTTCTTATCGAGCTGCTTTATTCCATTTAATTTCTCATGCCTATTCGAAAGCATTATTGTTTTTGGGCACCGGATCCATTATTCATTCAATGGAACCCATTGTTGGATATTCTCCAGATAAGAGTCAGAACATGGTTCTTATGGGTGGTTTAAGAAAATATGTACCAATTACCAAAATGACTTTTTTATTAGGTACACTTTCTCTTTGTGGTATTCCACCTCTTGCTTGTTTTTGGTCCAAAGATGAAATTCTTAATGATAGTTGGTTGTATTCACCGATTTTCGCGATAATAGCTTGTGCTACGGCGGGATTAACTGCATTTTATATGTTTCGGACATATTTACTTACTTTTGAGGGGTATTTATATGCGCATTTTCAAAATTACAGTGGCACTCAAAATAGCTCGTTTTATTCAATATCTATATGGGGAAAAGAAGAATCAAAACTGGTTAACAGAAATTTGCTTTTATCAAAAATAAATAAGAATGAAAAGGTTTCTTTTTTTTCGAAGACGACATATAAAATTGATGGGAATGTACGAAATCTAATGCGATCCTCTAGTACTCATTTTGACAATAAAGATACTTCCATGTATCCTCATGAATCAGATAATACAATGCTATTGCCTCTACTTGTGTTGGTCCTATTTACTTTGTTCGTTGGATTCGTAGGAATTCCTTTCGATCAAGGAGTAATGGGTTTGGATATATTATCCAAATGGTTAACCCCATCAATAAACCTTTTACATCAAAATTCGAACTATTCGGTGAATTGGTATGAATTTGCGACAAATGCATTTTTTTCAGTCAGTATAGCCTATTTCGGAATATTCATAGCGTCTATTTTATATGGTTCTGTTTATTCATCTTTTCAGAATTTGGAATTAATCAACTCATTTGTTAAAATCGGCCCTAAGAGAATTTTCTTGGACCAAATAATAAATGGGATCTACAATTGGTCATATAATCGTGGTTACATAGACCTTTTTTATGCAATATCTTTAACTCAGGGCATAAGAGGATTAGCCGAACTAACTCATTTTTTTGATAGACGAATAATTGATGGAATTACGAATGGGGTTGGTCTTGCAAGTTTCTTTGTAGGAGAGGGGATCAAATATCTAGGGGGTGGACGAATCTC
>NW_027519856.1:0-34204 GCF_043159265.1 Tasmannia lanceolata | reverse complement strand
CCCGGAGACGCCGAGTGATTGCGTCATCGGGGGCTGAGCGTGTGATTTACTCTCGCTAATGTCCCAAGTTTCTCGGGCGCGAGTGTGCGTGTGTGCGAGCACTACAACAATATGCACTAATGCGCTTATCTCGACCCCTCAAGTGGCGCCGCTCGAGCATCCTGCGCGCGAAGGTCGCATTCATCATCTCGAGTTAACTCGGCGCACTCGAGCCCAGCGCCACTTGATTGGCCGGCTTAGTGTCCGCGTTGTCGCCGATGATTCGGCTAAGCGACGCGCCCCCTCGCGCGGCCGGAAGTGGCTGCCGGCGACTAGGGTTACCTCGAAGGTCGGCGCCGACTGCGTGTGCATATACATTGCGATTTGAGCCGCGAGCGGATTGATGGTCGCGCAGCGGCGGCGGGTCGTAAAGTCGCGCTGCCGGCCTGTCATTAGGCAAACACGCGAGTGTCCGATTGCTCCTCCAGCAGCCGCCGCCTAGACACTCGCGCGCCGGCTAATACAAAATTCAAGTTCGTCAAGGCGCAAACTCCACCGGCGACGTCTGAGACGGGCGAGCCTCTGTGCTGTTGTTCTGCGCGATGATGGTGAACTCATATAAGTTGAACTCGCCACTCGCGCGGCCAGGCGAGCTGAAATCGACAACAAATAGGAGGGCCAACAAATCAGAGGCCAAAATCACGTAATAAAGTTAACGACTCCTACTTACTCGTAACAATGGGCGCAGGCGTAGTACTTGTACGTCGCGTAGTCCAAGTACCAGTTCTTCTCTATGCGACACTTGAGGCCACTCGTTGCGCCATCCTCCGCGTCGGCCTCCGCGTCCAGCCAAGTGGCCGAGGCGCCTCCGCCGCCGCCGGCGCGCCGACTCCTCGCGCGCCTCTCACTAACTCCATTATCCGCCGGCCGACCTTGAGCGCCACTTGGGCCCGAGCGGCGGCGGCGGCGACTCCACAAGTTGATGAGCGCGTAGAGGCGCACTTCCTGCGGGCGCCCGAGGCTCTCGGCGGCGGCCATCGATCACAAGTTGGGCCGCCTTGGTGGTTCCTTTGTCCTGAAGTGCGGTTTCGCCGGGCGCCTATATGATCGGCGAGTTTTCAGCGCCAAGGTCAAGAGTGAAGGTTAGTCTAATGGCTGGGCCGGGATTATCAGCGCGCAGGTGGCACAGGATTAGCGGGCAAAAATTAGTCCGATTTGCCGGCGTTAATCTTGGCGGCGGCGGCGGCGGCGGCGGTAGAGCTCCGCCCACCGGACAACCGCGACGATCATCAGCGCAACACCGCCAAACCCAACTAGCGAAACTCTCAAAAGGATGTGCGCAAAACTCATTAACTCTACCTGTACTCGCTTGAGCACAAAGAGTTACGAGCCGCACGCATCTCAAATTCGGCCCTTTTCAGCCTCGATTGGCTCAAAAGGGCTCGTTAGTTTTAGTTGGCGGCGTTTAGGTGGGCGCGCGCGCGATGACCTAGCGGCGCCGGCCAACACACAGGCAGACGGTGTGAAGCCAAGCAAGAGTATTTTGCACACAGTTGGTCTTGAAGGATGTTGTTGTAGACGCCGCCGCCGCCGCTGCTCGTTCGCCGCCCGGCAAGACATCGCATGTCCGCTAGAGCTTCCCTTCCGGTCGGCGTGACCACTAAACTAGTGGCCTTTGTCGGAGTTTGGGCGCCGGCGCCATCATCATCAGCGCGCCCGCCAGCCAGCCCCACCACTTCGAGTGGGCAAATCAACGACATCAGACCATCGGTGCCACAGCTGACGATGTACTTGTATGTGTGCGCGCGCGGGGCGAACAATGCGGCGCTTCGATATTTTCGCGGGACGCGCCCACTTCCGGTGATCGCGCGAATCTCAGGTGCCTGCGCACTCTAATGTTGGCGCCGGCGCCTCTTGAGCATGGCGCGATCAATCAATTACAGCGAGGCGAGGCGAGGCGAGCGCCAGTATTTACATCTCTAATTCGGCGGCTGGCAAATGCGAAGATTTCGTTTTGTTTCTGGAAAAAGTGGCGCCAATGGCCGACATCACGCCACGCCTCAGAGGCCTAATCGCTCGGAGTGGCCCAGCGCGGGCCGAGGCGCCGCGAGAGCGAGCCACTTTAAACGAAGTGCGCCACTCTCGCGAACTTCCCGCTGGCCACTTAAGCTCGCCGGCGACGACGGCGGCGGCTAATGAATTGCCAGGCGCCTCGCGTGGGCTTTATACACTTTTCGCAGGTAGACACTCTGATGAGTGCTAATCCCCCCAAGCGGAGCGCCAAAAACAATGGCAATCGATTAGCCTCGCCGGGCGCCCGGAGAGGCGAGAGGCGTTGCGCTAGGCCCCGGAAGTGGAGGGGTGGGCGCGCGCGCGCAGGCGGAGCTGTGATTTATTTGGCCCAACGTGCGAGGGGGCACACCTCGGAGTTACAAAGAATCAGGGCTCATCCATCATGTGAGGTTTTTCAATGAGTCGCTCCCATAAGAATCATCTAATTATTCGCGCGCCCAGCAGGTTGCCTCGGCTGGCCTGTTAAATGTTAAAACTCTCATTAATCCTCCTCGAGCCGGCGGAAGTCGCCAAGGCCAACTTCCGCCGGCTCGCAGAGGTCACAGTGGCGAGGAAGTGCTGACTCGGCCGCTAATGTCATTGCGAACAGCGGCGGCGGAGGCAGCCGTTGCGACGCCTTTACATTGAGAGGGGCGCAGTCGTGATGACTTTGTAAAGTGAGCGGCGCCCCTGCGACGACGACTTGGCCCTGCGCTTGATCAACGATGATCAAGTGTCGGGCCTCATATCTTTTGCGCCCAAATTGAAAAGTCCGAGGGCGACTCGGCGCCGCCAGACACGCGGTCGCTCGTGCGGCTTAGACGCCCCTGCGCTTATTGTCCGCGAATCATCACTCACCCAAGGTCGTCTCAAAGTCAAGAAGTGGAGCGCGCGTCAGGATTATCGTCGAGGTGGCAACCAAGTCAGCGGCGGCGGCGGCGGCGGCTTGATATTAAAAAACACATCCCCCTGAATTATTATCACATTGCGCGCGGAGCCAACCACTACCTTGCGATTCAATTGGTACCTAATGTCTCGTGTCTCTGGCCGCGAGGACACCCACATGTAGCTGTGGTGAGTGGCGGGTGGCTGCTGCTGGTTGCTGCCGGGCGCTGAGTGGGGATGGGATAATAAAAACATAACTGCATGTTACATGGAAACCAAATCTCGCTTCCGAATGGAAATGACTAGTCACTTTTATGTTGTCGTCGCCGCCGTCGTCTCGGAGCTCATCGACGAGCCGGCGAGCTGACGATGCAGCGCGCCCGCCAGCCACCGACGAGCCAATGGAGCCCCAAGTCGGCGGCGGCGCGGCCATAAATCACACGCCGCGCTTCCTGCGTGGCGAAGGGGAAATGATTCAGAATGTCGTCTGCTCAAGTGAAGTTTTCATCTGCTGACATTATCACGGCGGAGCCGCCACCACAATGACGAGATACAAGTGATTTATTCGCCTCTGAACCATGGAAAGTTCAGAGGCAGCGGCAGCCGCAACCGAAGGCGGCGCCACTTACCTGTTCGCTAATGAGACTTGTGCTTGCGTGGTCTTGCCGGAGTTCGCCTGCGCTTGGCCCCGCGCGGAGGCTGCCCAGCTGAGTGTCACAATGAGGAGGCTAATTGAGAGTGAGTGGCGCCTCATGGTTAAGCTTGCGAGTTCGTGTCTGTCTTGGCTCTGCTCGCTTCAACAGCAATCGGCCTCGAGATCGGCGGCAACCTGAGTTTCTGGCCTCATTGTGCTCGTCGTCCTCTTGTCACTTGCATCTGGCTCAGCGGCGGGCCGGCGCCGTCTCGCTCTCGCTCTCGATCTCGCTCTCGATCTCGATCTCGGTGTTAATCTCACTAGGCGGCCACTTTGCAATATCTTCGACTTATTGGCCAATCTCATCGGCTTGTCAACTCAGCAAACTGACGCGAATTTGAATTCATCCTGCGAGCGAGTCGCTGCTACTGCCACCCGACTTGAACTTGACTCGGCGAGCTGCACTGAGTGGCACTGAAGTCGCCGGCGAGAGGCGCAGGAGCCGCCGCCGCCGCCGCCGTCGCCTCGGCGCCGCAGATGCGCTTTTGGAGAGCCGCGCCTGCGCACTGGCGCCGAGCTTCACGTGCCGGCGCCGATGCGACGCAACGCCGACTTGCCTCCCGGCAGTTGAATGAATACGTAATTACCAGTCGATCGATCGGCGCCTCGGCCGGCCGGCCGGCAGGAGCTCATTGAGACAAATCGACTCGGATGCGACACAACCACAAGCTCTGCCTCCTGGCCGCCGCCCCACTGACTTAAAGATCAATTGGCACACACGATCTGCATTCGGCCGAGTGAAGGGACGGCGAATCAAGATTAATGATCTCGCTGGGACGCTCAATCTCGTCTTGGCCGATTCTCACTCAAAACTGGCGACGCCAATTGATGGGCGCCCGGCGGAATTGGGTCAGGCGAGAGTTGCGCAATGCAGGTGACAAAACGAGCCCCTCGGAAGGGGCGCTCGAGTTGGGGTCGCCGTTTGGGGGGCTCGTTTGCGTTGGAATTCAATCACACGAGCTGCGGCCGGGCGAAAGCGCAACCAACCACTTAATTTGCCTACCTACTCTAAATTGAAGACTCAACTCGGCCGGCCGAATCATGTGGGCTCCCCTCGTCTTTGGGCCGGAGTTTTGTATTTCATATGCGCCAGCGGCAGCAACAACAACAACAATAAGGTTCGCCCTCGCCGCCGATCGATTCGCGCCGGAAAGGCAGGGAGATTTGCATTTCCGGTTGATGTTGTTATGCGCCTCTCATTTGGAATCTGCGCACCAGCGAAATGAGCGACTATATTGAGTGAGTTAGTGAGTCAGAATGTACAAGTGTAAATCTCTGGCATATCTAGGGGAAAGTTTGTTGTCGGCGGGCGGTGGCGGCGGAGCGACTGCACTGGCGCAAGCGAACAACCGGAGCCACCAAATTGAGTGCCAGTTGTGACGATTTCGCGGCGCCCATTTCAATGGCAAAACCGGCAAAAGTGCATTGTGTTTCGCGCCGGCGAGATCGTATCATCATTCTGGGGATTTCGGCGCCTAAAATCGCGGTGCTCGTCTTGGTCGTCGTCGTGTACAAACAAACAGGCGCAGAGGCGCGCAGTATTAGTCAAGTGGCTCTGGGGGAGACGTAAAAATAGAGGCGCCCCCG
The DNA here is from genome assembly GCF_043159265.1 of Tasmannia lanceolata. Classification (NCBI taxonomy): domain Eukaryota; kingdom Viridiplantae; phylum Streptophyta; class Magnoliopsida; order Canellales; family Winteraceae; genus Tasmannia; species Tasmannia lanceolata. The sequence goes on along the minus strand of NW_027519856.1, from coordinate 29,007 downwards.
CGTGTAGTCTCGCAGTGGGAAAGCAGAGCCAATGATATAGCGACTCTCCTCAAGGCTATTTGTTATGCTCTCGAATTTCGACTCCTCGCGTCCGCCGAAACCGAAACCGAATCGACTCCAAGTGGCCATTCAAATTGTCGCTGGCCAGCGGCCAGCCGAGTGGCCCGCCGGCCGGCCCGCCCATCCGAGTGGCCTTGCCAATTTGGGGGCCGCCAAGACGAAGATGAAGACGAGGAGCAGCGGCGGCGCCAGCGAGATTAAGTTTAAAGCTAATCGAGTGTGAGTGTCTGGCCTCTGTTGTTGTCGTGATCAATAATGAGACTCAGCCATCCGTTAGCGAATCTCGTCGCATCTCATCCGAAGTGACGGGCGGCCACTGGATGCTCATAATGATGGCATTAGGGCGCCCGCCAGCCAGCCAGTTACGCAACATCTGCACCGACCGGAGCGCCAGCATGTCGATGGCCAGCGGAGACACACAATGCGCCCCTCGGACGGGCGACGCGGATGATTTCATTCATGCCGCCGCCGCCGCCGCCGAGGAACACATCTTGTCTTGATGTATTAATTAAGTCTGCGCGCGAGTCAGGTGTCAGCGCGACTCCAGCTCCCCCTGTGAGCGGCGGCGCGGTTCGGCCCGAGATCGATGGGCGGGCCGTCGCGAGATGGGGCCGCGGCGAGTCGCAGCTCGGACGGCGCCCGAGGCCAGTCAACTCGGCGCGCGAGCCCATCAATCAGACGCCGTTTTGTTAACGAAGCTGTAATGCTAGTCAAGATGTTGCGGAGTGCCAATATTTTTGTTGCAATATTTAGTTTGGTAGACACACGCAGGTTCGGGGAGGCGTCAACATTTGCCCGCCCCTCGGACGACACTTGACTCGGTTGCGGACAACAACGCGATTGGCCAGGAATTCCCACGTAAATTAGCCGCCAGCCTCGCCGTGTGTATCGAGGAGTCGCCTGAGCTGAGCTGCGAGTGTGAGGAATTGCGCAGGCATTCGCAGCCTCAAACGAGGCCAATATCCTCACACTTCGAGCAGTCCAATCTACTAAATGAACGATGACGACGTCGACGAAGACGCCGCGCGACCTGGATGCCGATGGCGGCGCTAATTGTGTCTCCGCTGGCCCATTGCGGCGCCTCCGCTCCGCCGGGCGAGATCAATGAGCTCCTCCTCGAGCTAATAATAATAATATCAATATTTATCAGTAAAATAAGATGAGCAGCAATAATAATTGATGAGCTTTTAAGTGCGGAAGTTCGCCGCGTTCGCAAATGATAATTGCCCGCGACCGACTGACGAGACTCACCCGCCGAACCAAAACAACAACAAGAAAAAATAAAAATGTTCGCTCGCCGAACGGGGTGGGCGTGGCGAGGAACGAGCGCAAGGCCCACCAACCTTCCCCTTTCCCTTGCCCGCCTCTCTGCGTGACTGTGAGGCCAAAATTGCTTTACACGCGCGCGGCGCGCCTTTCGCACTGGCGGCCGTTGGAGCGAATTGCGTTGCACTGCGTTGCGCGCTGTGTGTGTGTGCGTCGTCCGGTCGTCGACGTCGTTTTCACTTTTCGCTTTTGTTGATGTTGTTGTCGGTGGGGTAACTGCGCTTGTCGTTGTGGTTGCTGTGGTTGCAGATGCAGTCGCAAATTACAAATTGCGGCCCCTCAGGTGCAAAGCTGACATATTGACTCCGCCGCCACTTAAACTATCCACTCATATTGAGCCTCAACCCCGACGACTACACCAAGAGCATCGTCATCCTCATCAATGTCATGTGACGAGCGAATTTGGAGAGCCAACTTGCGCACTTGGAGTCGAGCGCCGGAGTCACAATATTAGTTCGACTCTGGACTTTGACTCGAAAGCATAATTAAACTATCATCCTGAGCACTATTATCAGGGCGAAGAGAAAGTAAGTGGTTATCTCACATAATAAAGTTTATAGCTCATGAGATTAGCGGCACTAAAAGGGGCAGATAGAAATTAAACTGAAGACATAAAGATATCAAGATTGTTACTTTGTTCAGTGTCAACAGCTCGATCATAATCATCAGCCTCGGCGTCGGGCGAGCCAGACTTTCCCAGGTTAATTGAAACGGTTGGACTGAAGAGGAGAGTGACACGCCAAAGGAGGTGCAGCTCGAAATCGGCGCCGACAGGCCACTTCTAGGTGTTGAACGAAATCGGCTCGCAAAGAAGACGAAGAGGACAAAGTCGAGCTGGGCTAAGCGAGCGCAAAGTAGCCGGAAAAAAGGCCGAGCTTAGTTTACGTTGTGGGCATTCGGTTTAGCTTGTTGCCGCCGCCACCACCGCCGCTGCTCATAAGCTACTCACGCTTTTTGCCGCCCGCTAATACCCGCTCAACCCATCGCCACCAGTCGCAGGCGAGAGCAAAGAGTCTTACGCCGAGACAGTCAGCCAGCCAGTCAGCCAGCCGGCTCAACGAGAACAAACTATCACCAGGAACTTGAAAGCGACTAACTGGGGTGCTCAGATAGGCGTCAATTTCCAGCGCCGCTTCGTTCACATAGACACGCTTAGACAATAGCCAATTCCCTTCACCTTGGCCTGGTGCTCACTGGATCGAGCGGCGCCGAGGAAGCATTCAGTCCTTTTTAGCCCGTCAATACCAGCGCCGCCGCCAGTAGCAGCGAATAACTGGACCATCAAGTGCTCAATTGAACTCCGGCGGCGGCAGCAGCAACAAACTTGCTCACAAGAACCACAGAAACTCACACCGACTTGGACGCTCACCTCAATCTATCTCTCAGATTTCAGATACACACACACAGTCGCTTGTGTTTGCCATCAAGGTTCTTACTGGCAGCCTTTGCTTTGCCTTTGCCTTTACCTGTTGCGAGCGGCGGCGGCGGCACAGGTGAGCTCACTCCGGCGACGCATCCACTGCTACAGGTGAGCCAACACAGCAACCCGCTAACCCAGCGAGACTCGCCCGCTCGCCAAGCCAGCAGCGCTCGGCTCAGGCCAAACTTAGCGGTCTCTCCGACCGGCCAAACCACCTGACTCATTCACAACAAAGGCCCGCAACGGCAACGTCTAGAGCAATTGCCGCAGCCCAGCGCCAATTGCAGCCAACAGAGTCCGACCGCCAACTACAAGCACTCGACCCACTGGCCAGCCGTCGTCATAGATTCGAGTCAGTGTGCCTTTGATGTAACTGTGGTTGTTGCTGTTGTTGTGTGGCTCTTGCGAGTCCCATTGAACCGCTGTGAACATTGCCACACAACTCTGGCCAGCGAGACCAGCAGACAACCAGGGAGTTGCTATTGCCGGCCGAGAGACAGCAAGACTCGTATCAACTGGTTGGCGTTGGCTTGCTTTTGCGTGCGTTAAGATCAAACATTAGGAGTTGTTGTCGCACTAGAGAGACTATTACACTATTGTGCACCCAACGTTAACATTAGTTCTGGACAATTTATCGACAAGTCCATAGTGCAAGTCCCAGTAACAAAGGAACTTTTTCTCCTTATTATCATAAGTATTTTTACCAGTCGGCGGACAATCAAAAGACCACGACGACTCTTAGATGAGCGCAAGGATCTCATCACTTTATTATGCAACTCACTAACCTTACTGAATAGCTCAAAAAGTAGAACAAACTGCCACACTACTCAACTCAAACCAAAGCAAATTACAAGCACAAAGGTATCCCCATTAGTGTCAACACCAACCAAATACACGGAGGTTCTCTCATATATTTTGTAATCAGATCACCGAAACTCGCTCACCAGACAAAGTGAATGTAAAACTAGTATTAATTTAACACACGAGACGAGGAAATACATTATATTTCACACACACATACGCACATTCGACATACCAAGCTCATGTTGACACATAAATCACAAGCTGAGGCTTAACTCATCGTGATTAGTATCATAATTAGTATTAGGGCGGACAGACTCACTTAACTGTCGCGTCACGCGGAACAATAACAAGCCTAGGCCTCCGCTTCCTATTCGACACCTATTTCAGCTACATGACATAACAACTCGCCAGTGGCCAGTCGTCAGCACTAGATCCCGTGTCTCTGTCCGCCATGGATCCGCGCGTGGCCGAGGAAGTGTCCATCGCGGACCTCTTCGATCGATTCATCGAGGCCTCCACCATGAAGAACGTGCTGGCCATCCACCACCGGATCCTGAACTACGCGAACCTGAGCCCCTGCGAGTACAACGTCTTCTTCCCCAAGCTCAAGCGGGCCATCATGAGCAGGGCCCGCAAGAACTGAAGGCCAAGGCCATCTTCTCCAAGATCGACAAGAAGGCGGCCCACCGGTGTTACGCAAACACGAGGCCCTCGACCTCCCCGACCAGCACGCCGCTGGCACCAGGCCCGCAGCCACCACATGTGATAATCGTGACCATTCGTCGTCGCAAGAGTTTCTGGACGACAACAGTATTAGTAGCTCGGCCAGCAGTGGCGGCGACGGCGGCGGCCAGACTCGCCAATACTCGAACAACAACGCTTTACAGTACCACAACTGCCTGATCATTGGCAGCGGCCCGGCCGGCCTCAGGACGGCCGTCGAGCTCCAACTGCTGGGCGCCCACAAGGTGGTGGTGGTGGAGAAACGGAGCCGCTTCTCGCGCAACAACGTCCTTCACCTGTGCCATTTGTCATTGACGATCTCAAGAGTTTGGGCGCCAAGAAGTTTTACGGCAAGTTTTGCGCCGGAAGCATCGATCACATCTCAATCAGGCAACTGCAGTTGATTCTCCTCAAGATTTGCCTCATGATTGGCTGCGACTTCCCGCGACAACTGCTCCTACCTGCACCTGTGCCCCTCGAGCATCAAGCAGACGTCTCCGCAACCGAGTAACAGCAGCCATCTCAACAACTCAACAAGTGATATAGAGGCCGGCGGTGTCAACCTGGACACCAGCAACATACTTAAATGTGATCTCGAAACAGCAACAAGTCAAGAACATGAAACATCAAGTGATTATGTCCGAGTCTCAGATTGCATCAAGACCGACGACGACGACGGCGACCAGAATGGCGAGTCTATGGGACCTGAGGCACGCAAAACCGAGGAGCCCCGAGGCAAAGTGCGCGACAACCTTCGCGGCTCCAGGGCGCATTTCCAGAGCGACTTCAAGAAGCAGGAGAGCGAGCTGCACCGCGTCGAGTGGGACATTATCATTGGGGCCGACGGGAGGCGCAACACCCTGAGCAAGTTCTTTCCGCGCAAGGAGTTCCGCGGGCGGCTAGCCATCGCCATTACCGCCAACTTCGTCAACAGACAGACGCCCATCGAGGCCGCAGTGCCGGAAATCTCGGGATTGTCCTTCATCTACAACCAGGACATGTTCAACGCGCTCGCCTACGACACCAACATCCAGCTGGAGAACATTTGCTACTACAAGGACGACACCCACTACTTCGTCATGACTGCCAAGAAGAAGTCGCTCCTCGAGAGGGGCGTGCTCATCAGCGACTTTAACGCCACCCAGGACCTCCTCTCGGAGGCCAACGTGGACAGGCAGGCGCTGCTGCAGTACGCGCGCGACGCCGCCTACTGGACCACCGGCCTGGAGCCCCTGGAGTTCGCCCTGAACCACTACGGCCAGGAGGACTGCGCCATGTTCGACTTCACCTCCATGTACGCGGCCCTCAATGCCTGCAAGGCGCTCAGGACCACCGGCGGCGGCCTCTCGCTCATCAGCCTGGTGGGCGACAGTCTGCTGGAGCCCTTCTGGCCAACCGGAAGTGGCTGTGCGCGCGGCTTCCTGTCCTCCTTCGACGCGGCCTGGATGTGTCGCCAGTGGGCGGTGAACAAGTGCGCGCTCATCGACCAGCACCACCACTCGACCTCCAGGGCCGCCAACAGGAGTCGCCTGTCCAGCGCCAGCGACCACCAGGTGAGGCCGCCGCTGGATCAGCCCCAGGCGACCACCTACAACCGGATGGCGCTGAGTGTGATGGCCGAGCGCGAGTCCATCTACAGGATTCTGGGCCAGACGACCAGCGAGAATTTGCAGCAGAACTACGCCCACTGGACGCTGAACCCGCACAGTCGCTACCCCGAATCTGAATCGCCACTTGGTGATGCCCTCGCAGGTGGAGCACCTGATCAGCGACTACGAGATCACCAGGCGGGGCAGCCCCATCGGCGGCCTCCAGCAGCAGCGCCGGGTCAAGTCGCCGGCGCACCAGAACGGAGTGAGCGCCCGCAAGTCGCCCAAGAAGCTCAAGTCGGCGGGGCGCCTCGCCCCTGGCGCAGCCCAAGAACTCCAAGAGCCGCTCGAAGTCGCTCACGAAACACACGCGAGCCAACGCGTCGAGGCGGACCGCCGAGCTGGACGACACCGCCTACCTGGAGTTCGAGGAGTCGTACCGAAACCTGGCGGCCGACGGCAAGAACGGCTCGCTCCAGTACCTCAACCACCGCCGACGCCCCAACTGCGACCTCCTGGACGACCTGTTTGTGCCCTCCATCTCGGGCACCCTGCCCTCGTCGAACAACCTGTTGAGTCTGGAGGCGCGGCGCGCGCGCGACATCGACGAGTGTCTGCGCCACCGGCGCCAGAAGACCAAGATCCACGTGGTTCGCGACCAGCTGATCGAGCAGTTCAAGGGCAACGCCCCCGCGAGGCCAACGGCGGCAGTGCGGCGCTCTTCCATGAGTTGCGCAAGCTTCGCGAGCAGCAGTCCAACGGCCACAAGGAGAACCAGCACCACTACGGCCGGCAGGCCTCCAAGGACAAGCTCTCCGGTCCGGGCGGTGGCGGGGGCAACCCGCTGACCTTGCTGAACTCGATGCGCCGGTGCACGTCGTTCGCTGAGCGGGTGAAGAGTTTCGAGAGCAAGCTGTGTCTGGACAACCAGGAGTCGCTCGGCTCGTCGCAGCAGTCCTCTCAGGTGTCCACGCCCAGGAGTCCGCTCATCGACAACGTGAAGAACCTGCCCCAGTTCGCCACCCTGCAGAGCTCTTCGTGACGAACCCCTCGGGGCTGCCCGTGGCCAGGAGCCCGGCGGCCGAGGACGAGCACCTGCGGAAGTCCAAGATCCCCGTGACCAAGCTGTCCAAGGACGACTGGAACGTCAAGTGCTGGGAGAAGCGGCTGGCCGCCTACAAGGAGAAGAGCGCCAAGCAACTGCTGGGCGGCTCCACCCGGAGCCTCAGCAAGGCCAAGTCGGTGGACTGCGCCGCCAGTGCCAAGCCGCAGAAGCAGGTGGAGATCTTCCAGGATCGCATCAAGGAGATGGCGCAAAAGTTACGCGCCGCCAAGTCGAGTCTCAGCGAGAGCGCCAACCTGATCCTCAACGAGGCGCCGGCCACGCCCATGGGGCCCACCGTCGCGGCTTCAGTTCGGCAAGTCGATCACGGGCAACGGCTCCGGCCGGCCACTCAGCGGCGGCAGCTGGGTGACTCACCTGAAGAGCGAGCTCACGAAGAGTCAGTCGTCGTCGTCGGCGTCGGCGGCGACCACTCCCTCGAAGCTGAACAGGCCGCAGCTCGCGCCCGAGAGGAAGCCCATGAATCCGAGTTTGCCCTCGAAGCCCATCAAGAAGTTGTTCGCGGACGACGACGACGAGGACGACCTCGACGACGAGGGCCACTTCGACCACTTGTGCGTCAGCAGGCCCACCAACAAGTACCTGACCAAGGGCAACGGCTACACCAGCCACTTGGTGCGCACCAAGTACGACAGCTCCAACTCGATTGTCATCAACAGGCGCCCGACGGCCGCCCACAAGCAGGCCTACATGGCGGCGCTGGGCTCGCGCGGCTCGTCGGCCTCGAGCACACTGAGCGACTACTCGACCAACACCGTCAACTCGTCGTCGGCCGCAACCACGACCACCAACTCCAGCGCCACCGCCGGAGCGACGCAGACACAGACTCAGACGCAGACTCAGGCGGAAGCCAAGTTTTGCTTCAGGTGCAGCAAACCCGTCAAGCTGGCCGACAGGATTTCCATAGGAAACTCGACGCTGCATCGGCTGTGTTTGACTTGCGCCAAGTGCAACATCACCTTGCGAACAAACGAAATCCAATACCATTTGCAGACGCTAAGCGAGTGCCGCGATCGGGCGCTCGTCAAACGACAGCTTCGTGTGTTCCATTTGCAAGCCGGAGATTCGCGCCGACGTCAACGGGGCTTCGCAGCAGCCGCAACCGCAGCATGAGCAGCCACTTGTTGAGTCGCCGTCGCAGGCGAGCGCCACCCAGAACCGCTTCAGCTCGCGTGAGGAGTTCCTGAACGCCCGCATCAACTACAACGAGGCTCTACAAGAACATCCTGGAGGACAACAACGAGGCCATCAGCCGGCTGAGTCGCTCGAATCGCGCGAGTCCGCGACCTTGACGCGCCCTCCCGAGGCGGTGAGGGAGGCGAAGCGGCGCACGAGCTCCTCCTCGTCCTCGCACGACCAGTACGAGGATGCCAAGTCGTCGTCGGGCGCCTCGGAGGGCCCGGCGAGGTTGCGCCCCTCGAGGGTGTCGCTGGTGGAGGAGGACGAGGAGGCCTCGAGCAGCTACGAGGACGCCGGGCCGGAGTACACCATCGCGCAGAGCGAGACTGTGAACGGCAGCGAGCAGGTGACCCTCATCATACCCGCCGACGAGGAGGCGGGCGTGTCGTCGCGCAGCGCCAGCGCCGCCCCAAGCCGCGCGCGATGATCGACGAGGAGGAGTTCGAGCGCGTTTTGAACGGCGAGAAGTCGCCGGTGGGCGCGCCCGAGAACCCGAAGACCTTCGAGGCGCCGGAGGAGGAGGAGGACGAGCGGTCCAGCAGCAACTCGGTGCGCTCGGAGGCCTCGAGCAGCCTCAACTCGCCGCCCAACACGGACGAGTACGAGGAGGAGGAGGAGGAGGACGACGACGAAGAGGAGGAGGACGAGCATGTGGACTCGACCTGCGCCGACCTGGAGACCAGCGAGGAGTTCGATTGCGCAACAATCGAGGACGACGACGACGTCGACGAGCACGAGGAGCTGCAGCTCGAGCGGCAGGCGCCCGTCAGCTCGCCGGCGCTCGCCGAGTGATATGACAAATAAACAACCGTTTGTGTGATTAACCTTGACGACTTTATTATCAGAACAGAATTAAGTGATTAACAATCCTCGTGTGCGCAAGTGAGTTGTGGTGGCGGCGACCTCAGAGCTTCTCGATGGGAATCCTCCTGGAGGCGCCGTGCAGCTGGGGCGTCGGCAGGGGACAGTCGACGGTGAGCACGCCGTCCTTCGAGAGCGACGAGCGGATCTGCTCCACGTCGGTCCCGTCGGGCAGGTGGAACTCGCGGTTGTACTCGCGGTAGACGGTCCTGTTCTCGGACTTCTCCTCGTGTTTCGCGTGCACGGTGAGCCGGTTGTCCACCGTCTTCACCACGATCTCGTCGGGCTCGTATTGCGTCACGTCGAAGCGCAGCTTCAGCACGCGGCCCTCCTCGGTGTCCTGCACGAGGGGCGAGGCGAGCCCGTCGGCGGGCGCGCCCGTCGTGGTGCTGCTGCTCGTGGTCGTGGTGGAGGTCCAGTTCTTGTTGGCGGGCCCGGCGGCGCTGTACTTGTTGGACGACGTTGCTTGAGTGGACGATTGTTGTTGCTGGCTGTTGCTTGAGTTGCTAGTGGTGGCTGCGCTGAAGAGGGGCGAGCTGGAGCTCACCGAGCCGCTCCTCGACTCCGACCTCACCTGTTGGATGTCGGTGGCCGTGGGCACGAAGTCGTCGCTCGACTTCACGGTGCGCTTGGTGGTGGTGGTGGTGGTGGTGCGCCGCTCGGTGGTGGTGGCGCGATTGGAGCCGCTGCCGCTGAGGCTTGCCAGCGGGTCGGCGCCGGCGCCCGGCGAGCCGCTCGCGGGGGATTCCCTTTCCGAGTTGTTGGTTTGGTTCATGCTGTTCGCTTGGCTGGCTGGCTGGCTCGTTTGTTTGTATTGACACTCGAAGGTTCGCTTGTCGACTGATCTCTCGAGAGCGACCGCGCGAGCAAACAAAAACTCAATGTCAAGCTCGGCCGAGACGCCGCCGGCGGGCTCAAGTCGCCGAGTCTCAAGCTCGCGAGCGCTCAGGGTGCGTCTCGGCGCGCGCGAGGCAGCCAATGGCGTCGATTTGTAGTTGTAGTTGTAGTTGCGGCTGTGGATCTGCGGATCTGCGGCGAGAGAGTCGCCGTGAGCCAGCTTGTTGCTTTGTATTGGCAGTTTGCTGACTCGTTGCGGCTCAACGAGTCAGCACTTTCGCACATTGAAATCGGAGGCCACACAAGCGCGCGCACGTCTACCCGCCGCGACGATTCCATTCGACGACTGAGCGAGGCGAGAGCATTTCAATCCGAATGACACCCTCATGACTCCATTCGTGGAGTTTGTCGCGCCGCTCGCAGGAGTTGCGGTCGCCCAGGTGCGCGCCTAGCGACGGCGAGCGGCGCTAGGCTCTCCTCTCTCGGCGCACTCTTAATTGGCGCTCCTCCTCCCGAGCGAGCGAGTTGGTGAGTCGCTCGCTCTCGCGGGATCGACTCAAGCGAGCGACGCCCGTGAACTTGGGGCCGGCGATTCAAATGGGGCGCGCGATTGCCACTTCGGGAGATACTTTTATGGCTTCGCCTCGAGTCGGCGGCGCGCAAATTGAGCGATCGCCGAGGGACGCCCATTGATTGGCCGCCGCCCAGGTGAGTCGCAGGCAGGAGCTCCGCCTCCTCCGCCTCCTTCGGCGGCCTGAAGTTCGCGGGGTTCACCTCTGCGGTTTCCGCCCTCGGCGCTGACTTGTTGCGATGATGTCACCGCGATTCTCGCCGGCGGCGCTCATATTTCCATCGCGCTGAGCCGCCGCCGCCGCCGCCGCCGCCGCCGCCGCCGCCAATTAGTGCTCACGACGGCGACGAGTGGCGCCAGCTAGAGCCTCCAACGCGAGTCACGCCTCCTCCGAGAGCACCAGCCCCTCGCCGGCCGAGGAGTCGACTGGCGCCGCCGCCGCGCCCGCCGAAGTCGTCAGCAAGTCGACGAGCAGACTCGAGAGGCCGTCGCTGAGGCGCAGGAGGAAGTTCATCACCAGGATGACAATGAGCACGCGAACGGCCGACTGCGCGCTCATGGCGGCGCCGGCGGGCTCCTTCGGCCGCTGGGCCGGCTGCTCGCGGCCCAGCACGGCGCTCACCACGCTGGCCGGCTCCGTGAGCACCGCCTCGGCCAGCCGGTTGAGCCGCGCCGAGGCGCCCACCCTGAGCCTGAGCGCCTGCCACTGGGCGCGCGCCTCCCCCTCCGCACCGCCACTTCCGGCGCTGAGACCCACGCAGAAGGCGCAGTCGGCCCCGCCGATGGCGCCGGCCACTTCCGGCGGCGCCACTGGAGCGAGGCCCTGGCGCTCAGGTGGCGCGCAATCGGCCTCCTGGGCCAGGTCGACCTCCTGGTTGAAGGAGGCGCTGGTGAGCATTTGCGACAACTTGCGACAGTCGCGGCAACTGGAGCCCCCCGGCCGCAGCTGATCGGTTGTTCGATTGGGAGTTTGGCCATCATCGTCGGCGTCGCTGGCGCCGTCATCACAGTGATCGTCGCTCGGCGGCCACCTCGGACTTGAGGCGCCAATTTGGGGCTCGCAATCACGCGAGAAATTCTCGCCCCTCCGCCGGCGCCGCCCAATCGGCGATCGGCCGGCGCCCTCCTCCTCGTCCAAGTGGCTCTCCTCCTCCTCGGTGGACCTCGACGAGGAGGAGGAGCGGAGGCGGCGCGGCCGCTCGCCGGCGCCCAGCTCGCTCGAGGGCTCCAAGTAGGAGGGCCGCCGCACGGTGGACTTGTCGAAATAGGCCAAGTCGACGCTGGGGGCAGAGTGGCGCTCGTTAGTAATCTCGTCAGCTGAGCCGGTTAACGCAATTATCTGGGCGCCATACTCACGTGAAAAAATACTTCTGCTCCAGGAGGCGCATGTATAAGTTTTGGCAGTCGTCATTAGACAGGCACTTGAAGCCCAGAATTTGTTTCCTCTGCGTCGGGAGCGAAGGGCCGGGAATGTTAGTCGAAATCGGCCGGAAGTTGGCCGCCATACGAAGCACACTCACCCTGGAGTTCTCGTCCGCGTAGGTGTGGAATATTATCATGCGCCGCTCGTAGGTGATCTTGGTGATGTTGTGCCACCGGAAGTGGTTCACGATGCGCCCGTTGCGGATGGTCTTGACGCCCGCGTAGTTGAAGCCCAGGAGGTAGGCGCGCTGGCGCTGGTGGTCGCGCACCGGCCAGTAGTCGAAGCCGTAGGTCTCCATGATGACGGCCGCCCGCAGGAACTGCATCTGCGCGTGGTGCTTCCGCAGGCCCGCCAGCCGGCCCGCCCAAATCTCGCCCGCCGCCCCCTCGATGAGGTCCTGGTTGGGCAGGATGTTCATCGAGGCCAGCGAGAGGTCGCCGCTCCAGTGGGCGTGGTCGCCCAGGTCGTGCTGGAGCACGCAGGCCACCAGGAGGCTGAGGTTGTTCATGGAGCTGGTGAGCTTGCCGAGGCTGAGGTCGCGGCGCAGCTGGAGCCAGAGGTAGGAGCGCAGGAAGGTGTCCTGGATGCGGCTCAGGTTGGGCGGGTAGAACTTGATCCGCAGGTAGAGGTCCACCGAGCGACAAGTGGCGCGCTTGTCCTCCGAGTTGGAGTTGGAGTTGGCGTTGGAGTTGGCGTTCGAGGTGGTCGCGTCCGAGAGGACGTACATCGAGCGGCTGGCAAGCTTGCAGCTCCGCGTGGTGGTGGCGTAGTTCTTGATTTGCTTGCAGACGCACTCGTTCAGGTCCAGCCAGGGCTGCCGGATGTCCTCCTGCTCGTCGAGACTGCGGGCCAGCTTCAGGCCGAAGTACTTGGTGTCGCGGATGTTCACGGAAACCTTGAGGTTCTCGATGAGGTACTGGCCCAGCTCGTAGCGGTGCACGAAGATTTCCCGCATCAGCCGGTCGTCCACGGACTTGATGCGGCACACGATGGGCAGCTTCAGGGTGTTCACCTTGGGCACCAGGAAGGGGATGCCCAGGGGGCCGGCGCGCGAGGAGCCCGACTCCTCCGAGGGGCGCCGCTTGGAGGCGCCCGCCAGCGAGTGCGAGGAGGCGCTCGCCTGGCTGCCCTTGGAGGCGAACAGGCGACTCGCCAGGCTGCGGCTCTTGAACCTCAGGCGCAGGCTGGCCGCCCCGCCCGGCTCCTGGTCACTTCCGGCGCTTTGGTCGGCCGTGCGCTGGCCCGCGGACTTGCTCAGCTTGTGCGAGAAGAAGGCCAGAATCTTGCCGGTCGAGTAGAACTTGCGCTTCGAGGGGGGCGGGTCGCCGGTGGTGGGGGGCCGCTGCTGCTCGGCGATGGCCTCGATCAGCTCGTCGACCTTGGCCGAGACCAGCCGCTCGACCTCTGGGCTTTCGGGTGCGGGACTCGACTGGCGGTCGCTGGTGTTGCTGCGGGCCGCTTGGGGGGCCTCCATGGGGTCGGCTGGAGGTTGGCCTTGCATTGGAACTAGCGCGAGGAGCTACTTCTTCTTCGTCTTGCCGCTGCTGCTCGTCTGGTTGGTGTAATTTCCTGAAATTGTTTCTCGCAGTTTGACACGAATGGCTGGCTGGCTGGCTGGCTGGCCACTTCGGCGACGTCACCAGCGGCGGCGACGGCGGCTGCCTCCACAATCCATCATCATTATCTGGCTATTCGCTCGCTTGAGACTGGCTGGCTGACTCAGCCGCTTCGACTCCGACTCGGAACTCGGCCGGCGCCAAGATGAATAGTAATTCTTTTTGAGGAAATCTTCTGATGTTATTGTTCGCATACGAATGGAGCCGCGGCGATACTACGACGGCGACAACAACAACAAACAAACTCTCGCCAGCCCAGAGGAGCGGAGATTTAAAAAGAGCGGCCGACTCTCCGGCAGCGGCAGCGGCGACGACGTCGACAATAACAACAATAACACACATCAGCTGGGCGCGCGTGTTGGCGCCGCGCATCGGGGCGCCGCGTCGCTAGGCGCCCACGGCGACTGCGCGCGCGGCCTGCGAGCGACGCGCCCAAGTGGTGCGCTCGTTAATGTGCGTGTGCGGCGCGCACTGCAGAGCCAATCGAGCGGCTAGTTTGATTGACGCGCCGCCGTCGCCGCCGCCTAGAAACTAACTAACCAACTTGATTGGACTCGCTCGTTTAGCGCACCAACTGGGAGTTTATTGTGCCTGCGAGAGGAGCGTCGAAAAAGTCGCAGTTTCCCGCCAAATCAACGCGCAGCGAACCACAAACTTGATTGATGTTCGCAGCTCACACGAGGCGGCGGAAGTTGCACGCGCGCTTATCGATAACTCGATCTCCTCCGCTGCCGCCGAGGTCTTGGCAGTCGTCGTCTTTGTCTTGGCAACCAGCTCATTGAAATAGATACAAGCTGATTAGGCACACACACACATCCGCACGCTTCCGGTCCCGGACGCGAGCTCGCACGCACACGCGGCCAGGTGACCGGCTCGGCGCGCGGCCAGCTAGCTCGCCAATCGTGCGCGCGCCTCCGCTAATGAACGAGTCCCGGAAGAGGCACTCGGCGTCATTTGAATGGCCGGCGCGAATAAATAAACCCGCCAGCGCCCCTTTGTGCTCGCCGGCGGCCACTTGAGTTGATGCTAATGATCGCCATTAGTGCCGTCATGGGCCTAATAGCCCCGAGTTGGCCACGGGGGCGCCTTTAGCAATTTATTTGGCCGGCAATTATTGCGCGCATCTCTGTCCTTGAACAACAATTTGTACTCTAATCAACTCTGGGCCAAAAGTTGGCGGCAACTCTGGGCTGCCTCTGCGGGCTGGCCGCCGCCTTTGTCCTCGTCGTTATTCATGGAATTGGATTGGCCGCTCGCCGCCGCCGCCGCCGTCGTCGTCCGCAGCTTGTCGGCCAGGATTTGGCCCCGCAGCCGCTCGACGTGGCGCTCGGCCTCCCCCAGGTAGCTCAGGTTGTTGAGCAGGGCCGCCTTCTGCGGGAACAGCAGGCCAACTGTATCGGCCGATCCGCCGCCGCCGCCGCCGCCGAGACACCGATCGAGCATCAAGTTCTCGGCCTCCTGTTGTTCCAGCTGATCCAGCCGGTTGCGCAGCGTCAGGCGCGATTTGTCCACGATCCTGGCCGTTTGGTCGATTGCCATTAGCGAGTCGTCGCTCTCGCTGCGAGTGGGTGTGAACGAGAGGTGGGGGGGGAGAAGTCAATTAACCTGGCCGCCTTGTGATGCTAATGACGCTCTTCCTCCTCTTAACTCTAAACTGTCGCCGATCAACACTCACCCAAATCCTTGAGAATGTGCGCCTTCGAGTAGAAGGCCTCGTAAGCGTTCGAGTCCACGAGGATGGCCAAGTGCGCGAACTCGAGCGCCCTCTTGTAGAACTAAGCGGAAGTTGGGGGAGAGCAGAGTTAGTATTTCCCATCTAATCTCGCACTCTATCGATCACCCGCGCCGACTAACCTTGCGCTTCCGCTCGCAGCGCGACAGCCCCAAATAGACCTGGTACTTGAGCTGCCTGGCCAGGAGGCGCGCCCCTTCCGGCCCCAGGACGGGCGCCATGTCGTCGAAGCGCCCGCCGAGGGCCAGCTGAGAGGCGGCGGCCGGCTCGCCGTCGGCCGGCCGGAAGCCGAGTTGGCGCTCCAGCTGGGCCAACTGGCGGATCGCGTACTCGAACCTGTAGACCGCCGCCTCGATGGAGGACTTCTGCTCGGCGGTTGGTTGGGTGAGACCGAGGGAGAGATGGAGTTAGCTTCTCTGCGAAGAGGAGACATCTCGGCTCTGGCACCCCGAGGAGACTCACCTTGTACAGGAGTAGCCGTCGTGGCACAACTTGCGCAGGAGGCGCAATTGGATGTCGAACTTGCCCCTGGCCGCCGCCCAAGTGGAGGCGCCCAACTTGGCGCCGTTCTCGAGCAGACACTCGATGTAGGCCAACTTGTTTGCACGCCTACCTGGCGCGCAACTGAGGGGCTCATGCTGATCGATTAGCCTGTCGAGCAGGCGGCTGCCGTCGGTGGGCCTCAGCGAGTCGAAGTTGGCCTTGTTCTCGATGAGGAACTTGAGCTGGTGGATTCGAGGGGGGTCACTTAATTAGTCTCGTCAATTAGCGGGCCCAGACGTGAAGCCAGTCAATGCTCACCATAATTATCCTGCTTTCGGTGGGCGGCTGCGCGCAAATTAAATCCAAAGCGCTCTCCTGCGCGTTGTTGACCTCTCCCAAGTCGGCGCCTCGCTCCACTAGGCACTTGAGGGCCGGCAAGTTATCACTTAGGATGGCCTGCATCAGGGCAGTGAGTCCGCATTGATCCCTGGCGGCGGGTTGGCGCCGAACTCGAGCAGCATTCGGGCCAACTTGTACTCGGAGTCTCGGTGGAGGATCTCGCGCTCGTTCGCGTCGAGGTCGTCGTCGCCGTTGTTGCGGAAATGCGTCCCTCGGGAGGGGGCGTGTTGTCCTTGAGTAGTCGTCGTCGTTGTGAGTGGGTGCTGCTCGTCGAACTGCCAATCACCCGTGGAGATGCAATCATGTAAACTTATCGAGTTTGCCAATTGGCGCGTCAAGTCGCGGCCGACGGGTGGCGCCACCGGCGGCGCCACTGGAATTCCGAAGTGCGGCCGCTGCTGGAATCGCGCCGACATCTCGAACAGCGAGGGCGACTTCTTGTAACCATGAAAGGCGGCTGCCGGGGGGCTGGCCAGCGCGGGCGCACCTGTGGGCGACACGGCGGCCACGGCGCAACTTCCGGCGCTGGTGGGGCTGGCGAGGAAGTGGCCGTTGCGCAGGTCGATGTAGTTGTAGGTCACGTTGGCGGGCAGGACGGGCAGGAAGTCCGGGCCGCCGGTTGTGGTAGTGCACGCCCTGGTGCACCTCGAGGCGCGCTCTCGCCCGCTGTGGCTCGAGGGGGGGCTCACACTGAGCGGAGGAGGCGCCGGACGCTGCCGCCGAGTGCTGCTGCGGCGGCGGCGGCGGCGTCTTGGAGGCGACTTGGGGCGCGTGGTTCGAGTCCTCGCTGGAGGAGCTCGAGATGAAGAAGCGCGAGCCGTTGAGGTGGCGCCGGCCCTTCTGCGAGCCGCCCGACGTTTTGGTGGCCGTCGTCTCGTTGGAGTCCTGACTCTGGAAGTTGAGGCCAACGTCGAGCTCCTCGATGGGCCTGAACTTGGCGTCCGCGACCACTTCCGGCTGCCTGAGGGAGGCGCCGAAGTTGCTGGTTGAGAATGATTTTATCATGGGGTAGTTGGCGGCTCCCGCGGAGCTTGGAACTGATTGAATGGAATCGTGCGGCGTGGAGTAGATGTCGCCGTCGTCGTCGTCGTCGTCGTCGTCCTGCGCGTAGGCGTGGACGTCCTCGAGGTTGCCGTAGGAGGTGTCGTCGCCCGAGGGCTCGCTCACCCGCCGGAGTCTCGGCAGCAGGAAGTGGTCGTTGGGCTCGCCGGCGACCTTGGCCGCCTCGCCCCTCTGCTGGTACTTGGCGGCGTCCGTGTGGATGATGCTGGTGGCGCTGCGCCGGATGCGCGACGCCCAGCCCCCGTCGCCACGCCCCCCGCCCCCAGCCTCCGCTGGGGGTCGCCAGCGGGAGCCCGAGGGGCCGGCGCTCGGAATGGGGTCGCCGGCGGCGCGGCGCGCGTTGTAGGCGGCCAGCGCCTGGCGGCGAATGTTTGCGAAGGAGGAGCTGGCCGCGAGGGGCGTGGCGGCGGCTGCGCCGCCTGGAGGTGTGGCTGGCGCTCGCTGCAACTTGTTGCGCTGCTCACGCCGCTGCTGGTGCTGTTGGTTCCCGAGATTGTGGTGAGTCGCGCGCCCGGCAGCTCGCCGCTCTGGTTGGTGGGCGAGCTCGCCGGCGGCGGCTGCTGGCCGCGCGCGAAGCTCATTGAGGCGGGCTGGCTGCCTGCGCGCCGGAAGTGCGAGTCGCTCAGCCGGGCGGCGGAGGTGCCGTTGGCGGCGTACTGGTCGCCGGGCACAAAGCGGAACTGGCCGCCCGTCTCCTCGCTGTTCTGGCGGCGCAGTTTGCTCTGCTGGTGGCGCACCTTCGTGACTGGGACGATCATTCGAGTGGAGGGGGCGGGGCGCTCGTTAGGATGAAGTGGGCGGGCGCGAGGCGGGCTTCTCCCCGGAGACTCACCTTTGACCAGCGACCAAACCTTGAAGAAGATGCCCAGCGGGCCCACGTGCTGCTTCCCGTTGGGGGCGGGCTCCTCGGGCTCGTCGAGGGTCTCGCTGGAGGCTCGCTCGTAGCCCGAGGAGCTCTCCTCGTGTTGCTTGAGCAGCGGCGAGCGGCGCGAAAAGTGCGCCGCCCGGTGGAGTTGCGAGCTTGACGCCGACTGCTGGAGGGTTCGGCTTGAGGCGGAGCCGGCGGCCGGCTCCATCGCGGGCTTGCGCCTTGAGTGGTGCTGGTTCTCGATTAGCTGTCTGGTGTTGAGTCTAGTCTCGGTTGAGTTGGAGTTGGCGGCCATCTTGGTGGAAAGTCGCCGCTGGTTTCATCTTCTCCGACTTGCTGGTTTCCACGTCTCATCTGGCGCCAAGCAGTGGGGCTGTCCTCTGGGCGTGCGGCTGGCGGCAGTTGGCGCTCTCCTCTCGCGGCCAAGTGAGCGTCGCGACCTCTGCCATTGTCGTCATCGTGGGGGCGTTTCGAGTGTTAGCGGCGTTAATCTTCCGGCAACAATTAAACTTTGAGTGGTTCTCGCGCGCTCGCTCGCCTCAAGACAAAAGGAAGAATTATTATTCGCATTCGGATTCTCGATAGTGGATAATAAAACAAATTACGACCAACACGAGAGCCGGCGAAGACAAATTAAGCCTCCGCTCGGCAGGTAACTCCGCTCGCTGATTAAGTCGCCCGAGTGCTAAGTCAACTTCCTCCGAGAGTAGAGCCAGGCGCTAAGAGGCTTCACGTTAATTGTACGCGAATCATCTTTGGCCTCTGTTGTCGTGGTGCTCGTTTGTTTGGCCGCCTCGCTTTCGCGCTCTCTCGCAACCTCGAAATATTTTCATTTGTCTCCCTTCATCTCATCTCATATAGAATCTAGAATCTAAACTCTCAGCTCCAAGCTCCCAGCTCCCAGCTCCCCACTCTCAGCTCTCAACTCTCAAGTCGGCCCAGAGTAATGCCATTGACATTGGCGGGAGTCGCATTGTTAGAACTGCTCGAGATAAAGTCACACTCTCAGCACCACGACAACAAATTTGATTTTTACTGCTCATTCATCGGGGAGACGCCGCTGAGGCGACAGCATTGTGTTTGCTCATGTGTGCCAAAGTCGCTAGAGTCGCGCGCAAGTCGCTATGGTCGCAAGTCGCTCCCCCGCGACTCTGAACGACGAGCTCAATCTCGTCGTGTTTGCGTCCTGCGAGGGGAGCAGCCTAACCGCGGCCAGCATCATGCTTGACGAGACCCTGCGCGCAAGTTTCCTCTGAAGCGCAACAAACTTTTTGACTTGTTGTTGTCCAAAAATTCGCGTCTAGCCGAAAGACGTGAGTCTTCCAACGCGAATTCCGCCAAACTGAGGCGGAGGTTTTTCCTCAAAAACAGCTACTCACGATTGTTGTTGATTTCCTTGCTCCTGCTTCTCGGTAGCTGGACTCGAACTTCCGCTTCTCTTGCTTGAATTTCTCGCTAAACGTTCACTTGACGCGACTGGAGCAACTTTGCCGCCACGACGACGGCGGCAGACAAACTGGATTGCCAGCCAGTCGGCCGGGCGGAAATGAGGGAGCAAGAATCGCCGCCGAGGCGCGCGTGCGCAGACGCGCTTCCGCCGCGTACGAGCATCGACGCTCGTACAGCGTCGTCGT
The DNA here is from genome assembly GCF_043159265.1 of Tasmannia lanceolata. NCBI lineage: Eukaryota > Viridiplantae > Streptophyta > Magnoliopsida > Canellales > Winteraceae > Tasmannia > Tasmannia lanceolata. Next base: position 9,297 of record NW_027519856.1, on the reverse strand, counting down.
ACAGCGTGCTTCTTCTCAAAATAAACAACCGAACCCTCGGCGGGCGCGCGAATCGAATCATCGAGTGTCGCCCAGTTGATTGTAAGTTGGCTGCTCACGAGGGAGGGAGAAAAAACGCGAAAAAGCGACCACTTAAGACGTGTGCGCCGCGATATGCACGGGCAACTAGCGCGCCGCTATGCGCGCCCCGGGTACCTAGCGACGGGTCGCGTGTCGCTGGCCGCAGGAAACTGATACTAATTTCGCCGCTCGCGAGCTCATTTGGCCGTGAGTGTGGGGCTCCAGTTCACTGGCTGCTGTTTCGGCCCGCGATGTCCTATCAGCGGCGGTAATCTCTGCGCTAATAGACGCGCAAACGAGCAGGCGCAAATCCCCCAAAAGTCGGTGGCCCACCAAAAACCCCAGAACTTGGAGGCGCGCCAGCAGAGCAAGGAAATCTGCGCGCCATTCCATCAAATAAACATCAAACACTCGGACTCGTGTGGCTAGGGGAAGAAAAATGATCGCCGCCACGATGATGATTCCAGCACGCGAGTCCGAGTTTCACGTTACCCATTCGTCTGCGCCGCCGGGACTCACCGGGAAGCGAGACTTAACTACACTTCGGGCTAGCGGGAGCCAGTTTTTTCCCGCCGCCACTTGAGTGCCCGCCGAACAAGTGGCTAATGCACCTCGGGAATCCATTAGCGGAAGTTGAACGTCCTGCGGTCGGCGCCTCAATTGCTGGGCGCGTTAGTCGCTCGCAGTTCTCAGCGCAAAAGTGGAATTTCATTTGGACTTTCATTCAAATTTCGGCGGGCCAACTTTCTTGTTGCGGCGCCGAACTCGGCGGCGCCTCCCAACGCGCCAAAGCGGAGTTAAGCTCGCCTGTGTGTTTGTGTTTCCGCCTCTCGAGTTGCGCAACTTCCGGCGCCCGAGGCCGGTGGCTTTGTAAACAGTTGTCGTCGCGGTCGCTCGTCGGTCTGTCCGTCTGGCCACTAGACAATGCGACTGGCGGCGACACAATGGCGCTCGCATCCAGTTTGTCGATTTGATTTTAATTAAGTTAGCGGCCTTTCAAGTCGGCTAACCCAATTCGCAGTCCAGCGGCTGAGAGTCCAAAGTCTCGCCCTCGCGGGACTTCGCCGAGAGCAGCGACAACGACAACCAAAACAACAACAACAGGAACCGGAAGTGGCTCGTCCATAATTGAATCGCCGAGTGGAATTCCTCAGTGGGCGGCGTCTTGGCCGGCCAATAAATCGAAGTGAGGCGCGGAAAACAAGTTTACAAGTGACACTTAAGCTCGGCCGAATCAATCAAGGAATTAATCTCAAAAAGGCGCCAGTCTGCGAGGGTCCCCTGGGTCTGGTTTCTTCCCTCGATCGGCTCTGATCGGCGAGGATTCCAAAGATCGATGGGGGCGCCCCACTCGACTCCCTACGTGAATCCCACACAAATGAATGTTTGTTCCCTCGGAGGGGCCGAGCGGCTGAGTCTAAAATCGGTGAAAATTTTCCAATAACAACCAGCGATTCCTCCTCTCGCGCCGAAGCGGCAGAAGTACATGGAACAAATTGGCCGTTGTAGCGGCCGCGGCGGAGCTAGGTGAGCCCCGCAGCCCAAAAAGCGCGCCGCTCGGCGAGATGATTTACGCGCAAATCTCTCAACCGTCGTCGCGTATTCAACTCTCGTTGGCTCGGCGAGATCATTAATTAGAGCTCACATCCCTCGGCGGCCGAGTCGACACACAAAAGGCAAACGGCGGCGCCCACGACGACGGCCGCACATGAAGCAAAGTTTCGCGCTCTCGGTCGTGTGAGACGACCGAAGTTTCCATTCAATTACATCGCCGCTCACTGGAGCTTATCGTCGTCGCCGCCGCCGTCGTCTTCGTCTTGGCTGCGATTGGAATAGGAGAGCTTACAGCTTCATCGGCGCCGCCTCCTGGGGACCGCCCGCTGTCGGCTGGGGGCGTGAAAGTGGCGAGCCGACGCCTCGGCCGGCACTCGCAGCCCCCAGACTCGCCGGGCGACAACAAAGGCGCGCAATCAATTCGCGATCGCCGGCCAAATGGGCGGGCCATTAGTGTGGGGGCGTGGCGTGTGGCGCGCGGGCCCAGGGGCGCGCCCACCGCCGGCTGATGATATCTTGAATATTTTATGCTTGTTTTATTCAGCTGATTGTCGCCATTATCCGCGCATTGTCATTGGCCGCCAACCGTGATGACCATCATGATAGCCGGCTAAATTGGCCTCATTATCAGGCGGATTTGGGCCGGACACTCGTCAGGGAGGGCGCCACTCCCGGCCAACTGGGCGCCGCGTGATGGCCTTTCCGGGGTGGCCACCCGCGCGGGCGTCCAAATTGCGCTGGCCGCACGCGGCGCCGGGCGCCACTTGGCGACCTCCGGCGGCTCAAGTGGCCACTCGGCAGGTAATTGAATTGGCAGGACGTGCGGCGTTTTGTTTCCAGCTCGCGCCGATCGATCAAATTGGCGCCAGTCCGGTCAGGTGACGGAGCTGCGCCACTCGAGCGGCCGACGGATTACTCGGCGCCGTCGTCGAGAGATTAACTGCGAGGCAGCGGCGGCGGCATCCCGATTGACTGATGTGTGCATTTGAATAATCAATTTCCAGTAGAGGCGCACGATAATGAGCTTGTGTGTTGCTTTTGGCTCGATTGCTGAATGATATAGCGGCCGCGGCGCATAGGGTCGCGCGCGCGCGCTAATGGCGCCAGCTCAGCCCGAACCCGGCCGCTCCCCCGACGAGTGAATGAGCGAGCGAGCGAGTGAGTGGGCCAGCGAGGGGATCCGTATGCTCGCCCGTTTGTTTATCATATGCAAACACACAGACGCACAATTTAAACTCCGCAAAGTCCCCATATGACATATCAACATTCCTGATGTAGCTCTCGTCCAAATCCCCAATTTGAGCCACGACCATTCGAGCGAAAATAGCAGCTCCAGCTCCAGCAGCAGCAGCGGCAGCGGTGGCGGCTGGGCGCCCACTCGTGCGGTTGTTCAATATCAATTTGGGGCCCGCAAATCCCCACTTCAATTTGGCGTCTTGGAGTCGGCGTTTGAGTTGAGTTCGAGTTGGACTTCCCGCGACAACAAAGGCTAATCTTCGCGCAGATGTTGACGCCCAAAATAATTTCAACTTTCGACTTTTCGCCCCAGAAGATTCGCGAGCAAAAGAGCAGCCGGCCGGCGAGATTATCTTTCTCGAACTTCCACTTTCGACTCTCAACTCTCGACTTTCGGGCGGCCACCTCGATGGTATCGCGCCTTTCGCTCGTCAGCGCTAATTGAGGCCGACGCACAGGTGAACCCGCCCGACACGCCCCCCCCCCCCTCTGCGCGCTCGCGTGCGGCGCCTCTGCGGCCGGAGTCCTTGACTTCCTTCGCAGGCTCGCGGAGGCTGCGGCGAGGCGCGCGCCGCCGCTGGGCGTCTCCGGCGGCAGGTGAAGCTCGCGATGAGCTGGCAGCAACAATCGAGGTGAGTCGTTGCGAAAAACAAGATAAAATATCGCCGAGTCATCGCGGCGGCGGCAGCGAATATAAATATTTGGCCGGCCGAATCGCGATGATCTCATCGCGCTTCCAGTCGATCCTCTCGTGAAACTCCCACTCGCCGCCGCCGCAAGACTCTGGAGGCAAAGAAGCAACGAAGCCGCGAGGACACGCACAAGTCCGAGACCAAGAAACTGAATCCCCCCTCTCGAGCCCAAACGACGCGCCAGCCAAACACAACACGAAGCGCCGACATGGAGGCGGCTTGACGTAATCGCAGCCAATGTTTATGGATTCGCTCCGCCGCTAGTGACGCCGCGCAGCTACATTGTGCCTGCATTGTGCCTGTGCCCTCGATCAGCCGCTCGCATGGGCCAGAGCTCCTCGTCGGGCCGGCGACTCCGGCGGGGGCGGCTCGACGCGGACGCCGGCCAGCGGAAGTGTCCGAGCGTCTACCAGGTCCGGGCGGAGGCGGGCGGCGCGGGAAACACGGAGGACGCGCCCACCCCGGCGGCCGGCGCGTCTAACGGCCGGCCGAGTCGCGCGAGCGCCGCCGGCGCCTCCGACGCGCCCGCCAATAAAACTTCCCCAGCCGGCGCGGTCGCGGGGAAGTTACCTGGGCGATTAACGAGTCAGCCAGGCCGATTACCTGTACCGAGCGAGCGGCTAATACGGCCGACGCAGCTCGGCGGCGGCGCCAAAGTTCAGCGGCGACGCCTGCAGAAGCCCTCGCCGCCGTCGACGTCGCCGCCGCAATATGTCGCAACCCTCGCCGAGCCGGCCGCCGAGTGTTGCGCCTATGCAAATTGCACGCTCGAGTGCGGGTCCCCCCGCCGAGCCGACCTCGCCGGGCAACAAGTGGGTCGCCAGGGGGGCGTGGCCCGCGCGGAAGCCGGCTCGGCGATTAATTCGGCGCGCAAAGCTAACCCCAGCGTCGACATTGGTGATGAGCACGGCGGAGCTCCGGCAGCAGCGGCGGCGGCTGTGGCAGGTGAAAAGGGCAGCCGCCGCGCCGGCCAGAGCGACGCGCAAAAAGAGCAACAGCATCACGCGAATTACATAAACAACACTAGCGACTCCAACGAGGATATTGGCCAGCAACACCAACATTTGGTCTGGAACGAGATCGCCCACCGATTCGGCAAGATGCCCCGCAAGCAGCACCGCGCCCGCCTGGGCCTCGGCCTCAAGAACTCCCGATTCGCGCGGCTCCTCGGCCAGCTCGTGTACACGCTATTCCCCATCCTGGGCGCCTTCAAGGACTACAAGCTGCCCGCCGACCTCACGGCCGACCTCCTGGCTGGCCTCACCATAGGCGTGCTCCACATCCCGCAGGGGATGGCCTACGGACTGCTCGCCGGCGTGGAGCCCATCAACGGCCTCTACACCTCGCTGGTGCCCGTCACCGTGATGGCGCTCATGAGCAAGTCGCGCCACGTCTCCTACGGGACCTTCGCCATCGTCAGCATGCTGCTGGCCAACGCCCTCGAGACCTACAGGTCGAGCCAGCGCCTGGCCGCAACAAGTGGCGCCAAGATGATGCCCGAGCTCACGCCCACGCTCATCACCGACAACCACCAGCAGCCCCCGAGCGCGCAAATGCTGAGCAACCAGGTCGCCTGGGAGGAGCCGCCGCCGCCTGTGGCCGCCAACGGGGTTCCCCTGATGCCCGAGGCGGCCCCGCCCGGCAGCATGGAGCTGCTCGGCTGCATCTGCATCCTCGTGGGCCTCATCCAGGTGAGCATGTCGCTGATGCGCCTGGGCTACCTGTCGCTCCTGTTCAGCGACCAGCTCGTGTCCAGCTTCACCTGCGCGGCCGCCATCCACGTGGTGGTGTCCCAGGTGGGCGGCCTCTTCGACGCCAGCCTCCCGCCCATCGCCGAGGAGCGACTCAAGGTCATCCACACCTGCGCCGCCCTCTACGCCAAGCTCACCGAGGGGGGCGGCGGCTTCAACGAGTACACGGCGCTCCTCTCGCTGGCCAGCATCCTGTTCCTGCTGCTCGTGAAGGAGCTGCTGGAGCCGCGTCTCCGGCGGCGCTTCAAGTCGCTCACCTGCCTGCCCAGCGAGCTGGTGCTCATGGTGGCACTCATCTTCGTCTCCTGGTACTGGCAGCTCGCCAGCCGGCTGGGCATCAAGATCATCGGCCAGGTGCCCACGGGGCTGCCGGCGGCGCGCGCGCCCCGCCTCGAGCTGGCGCCCCTCCTCCTGGAGGACGCGCTCACGGTGGCGCTGGTGTCGTTCGCCATGAACCTGTCGCTGGCGCAGGTGTACGCCAAGAAGTACAGATACAAGCTGGAGCCCAACCAGGAGCTCCTGTCGCTGGGCTCGGCCAACCTGGTGGGCGCCTTCTTCGGCTGCTTCCCCTGCGGCTCGAGTCTCTCGCGGACGGCCGTGCAGTCGAACCTGAACGTCAAGTCCCAGTTGGCCGCCCTGGTGAGCTGCGCCATCGTGCTCTCCACCATTTGCTTCCTGGCGCCCGCCCTCCACGACCTGCCGCGCTCCACCCTGAGCTGCATCATCGTGGTGGCCCTCAAGGGCATCCTGATGCAGGTGGCCGACCTCTACGAGAACTGGCGCCTCTCGAAGCTGGACGCGCTGGTGTGGCTGGTGACCTTCGGCTCGGTGCTCCTGCTGGGCGTCACCCTGGGCCTCCTGCTAGGCATCGGCGCCTCCCTGTTCATGATCTTCCTGCGCCTCCTCACGCCCAGCCACTCGGTTTTGGGCCAACTGCCGGGCACGGACATCTTCGTGGACGCGAGCGCCTTCCTCGAGTGCAAGGAGCTGGAGGAGATCCGCATCTTCCGCTTCAACTCGGCCCTCTGCTACCTGAACCGAACCATGTTCAGGTCGCGAGTCGAGAAGTCGCTGCCCTCCGTCTACAGGGCGCGCGGCCTGGAGCTCCTCTACTCCTGGCGCCAGCTCGACGCGGCCACTTCCGCCGAGATCCACTGCCTCATCATCGACTGCTCGGCGCTGGCCTACTGCGACTACGCGGGCGCGGCCACGCTGGCGGAAATCGCCGAGGAGCTGGAGGAGCAGCACCGCGTGGAGGTGCTCCTGGCCGGCTGCCCGGTGAAGCTGGTGGACATGCTGGAGCGCATGCAGGCCGGCGCTCGGCTGCTCCAGCGCAACGTGTACCCGTCGCTCGCGGAGGCGGTGGCGCGCGCCCGCCACCTGCGGGACCTCCGGCGGGCGGCGCGCCCACCGCCAGCCGGCAAGGAGGGCGCGGCGAGCGGCAGCTCGCTGTCCTCCGTGCTCGCGCAATGAGGCAACAAGTGATAATTGAGTGCGACCTGAGCGAATAAAGAATCTCTCTACATGTGGCCCCGCTTGGAAGTGACGATTTCATTAACTGGCCGCTCGGGGTCCCGTGGGCAGCCCGAGCTGTGAGTGTCGCTCTCGATGCTTTTACGGCGCTGGCTTGACAAATTAGCGTCCGACTTGCGCTCGTTTGTCACGACAACTCGCTCGTGAGATGTTGTTTCTCGGCGGCCAGGTAGAAATTCAGTTCACGCGGTTAGCTGGCTCGGCGGCCATAAAACAAGCGCGCGGAGTTCAGCCGCCTTTGCACTCTGGCCGCCCGAGCTGGCCGCCCGAACTAGCCGCCGCCGCTGCCGAGATGTCACCCGAGCTGGCGACACAGTTGGATCCGTCCATTTGGAGGCACTTAATGGATTCGCCCGCCAGGCCGGCCGGCGAGACATGCGAAACAAGTTGCGCTCCCAGCGGCCGGTCGCCGCTCGCCGTGTTGATTAATAAGGGTCGTATAATCTCACCTTCGGCTGGCCAGCCAGACGGCCGGCCGACTGGATCGCCTGCTCGCGAGTCGGCTAATTGGCCACTTGTTCGCCCTGCGAGGGGAACCACCGCGACCACGACGGCGAGATTATCCCTGAAAGTCGCACACGTTTTTATTGTGTCGCCCGGCTCGGCGGCGGCGGCGGCGGCGGCGACGTCGTAGACATTCAATTTGTGTCAACGGAGCGGAGCGGCCGCCCCATTGTGTGGCTCGGCACGCCCCTCGCCGCCCGAATCAGGAAGTGCGAGCGCAGCGAGAGAGACACGCTAATGCGGTTTGCCTACTCTCATTTGCTTATCGTCCTCGTCGATCGTCGTGAGATTGGCTGCGATGTCGCATCATGGAAACGCGATCTGGAAATTCACGAAACGACTGGCCACTTTCGCTGGTGGTGGTCGCCGGCCGCCGGCCGCCAGGCGGCGCCTGCGATCAGCTCGGCCGCTCGCTGGCGCCGTCCGAGCTGGATCCTGGTCATTGCTCCGGCGCGGCGGCGGCGCCAACTCGAGAAAGTGACCGACCCTTCGCCTCGGAGTGGCGCCGGGGGGTCAGCGCCGAGGCGGCGACATTGACTTCATCGTTCTGGTCCATCGCAGATCGAATCTCGCGCCGCCAGTGCACTATGACGGCGGCGGCCACGCCCACCAATCAGGCGGGCCAACCCGATTGATAGCCGATACTTGTCACTGGCGGCCGGCGCGCACTCGCCCAATCAGCCAGACTGCCTCTCAACTGAGGCAGCGCTCGCGAGCGCAGCGATTAAGCCGACTCGACGTCCGCTGATTAGATAGCCACTTGGGTGCTCAGCTGGGCGGTGACAGCGCCGGCGGCAGGTAAATCGATTACACTTGTTGTTCGAGCGGCAATCGCGCGCCGATCGACTGCTCGCCTGTTGGCTTCCGTCGGGCCGACCGTCCGAAGTGTCACTCTGGCTGCGTCGCTATCACGTCGGCGGGCACGAGTGCCGATTATCTCGCTCACTCGGCGGGTAGGCTCGTTCGCGGCGAGACCGAGAAGGCGAGCCACTTGGCACACGACGATCAAGTGGGCTCACTTCACCGGCCTGCGTGTTTCTATTCTTGGCCGCTCATAATTGCCGGCCGGCAATTACGGGGCTGCGCGCTCACTGTTATCGCAGCTCTCGAATTCCATTCTCTCGCTCGCCTCCCTCCGCCGCCACTTGCGAGTGGTAATTAGGGCGCGGCAACAAGTGGCGGCTGGACTTTGCACATTTTTCGCCAATAAAATCGATCGCAGCTGATCTATTTTCGAGCAGGGCCACTTCCCCCTTCCTTAGTGGCGACCCCCGCCAGCCGAACTGAACAAACAGAGCCGCTCATTCAATTAGTGGCGTCAATCGATCATGACGAGCGCTTCGGGTGGAAGCTCCACAGGTGGCCGACGGGAGGTCCCGCCGCAGGCGAGCGGCGTGTGATTGCGGCGCCTCCATGCGGGCCCGCACTCTTGACTCAGCGCGCTCATGAATCACGCGGCGGACGCCTCCGTATTCCGGCCGCTCCGAAGAGTTATGCTCATTAGGGTCGCTTTGCGCGGCTCGCCGGCCACTCGGCAAGGCGCCTGCACAACAAAGACCGGACATGGCCGGCGAGCAGCCGTAAGGCACAATGAGGCGGCCAGTCCATTAGCCGGCCGGATTGCGTAACTCAATCGCCTTTGCGCGGCGGAGCTGATTGCCTCCTCTGGGCGCGAGAGCCTCTCAAAGGATCTGAGCGTCGGATTAGATCGTCTGTTGGCAGGTAGCAATCAACACTTCCCATTGAGAGCCGCCGACTCGTTAAGTTGAGCCGTCGCGGGAGACTCGCTCACTCTCGGCGCCGAGCTCATGACTATCAAGGCGAACAATAACTTTCGCGCGGCCGGCGAGCTGCCTTTTTAATCAGGCGGCCGGCCGGCCGCTCGCGTCGATCCGGCTGGTGATAATTTAATCTGAAGCGCCCATCTCGTCGACGGGGAGACTCCCGCGTGACGCAACCGCGCCGCC
>NW_027519855.1:5000-7500 GCF_043159265.1 Tasmannia lanceolata | reverse complement strand
TTGATTAATACGTAATCGATCGAAGACTACTTGAAAACGGTGCTTCTGTTCAGAAACGAAATGTTCCAAATGTTCCTGGAAGTTCTTGCTCCCATTGGACCATTTGTATCTATATGCATCAGGATCCCGATTCATGGATCTCTCGGTTCGAGAAATAAGAGGATCGAACCATTTCTTCTGACTCTTTTTCAAATTCGATAAATGTGGGTTGATCGTATATTTGATTATAGTTAGATGATTCAGAGTATCATTTCCTATTTGATCCCTTTGAATTCCATATTCAAAGTTGCGATCGGATCTATTCATTAAAAAGAATCGATTCGATACATTTCTTATGTACCCATAGGTGCTATATTGGATTTGAATCCAATTTCGGATCAATCTATATTGATTGACCGCCTCCATTATGTTGTTGCTAGCAAATACCACTATTTTGGGTTTTGGATCTTCCAAATCATTCCCGCAGGAGATCCGGACCGATTTTTTTCTGATCCTTCGATAAAAAGATTCATTCTCTTCATAAAAAATAGGAGGTAGAACCAATAAAGATTTCTTTTTCGATTCATCCCTGGAGTTGAATACCTCATTCAAGAATTTTTTTTGATCCAATCCGTAGGAATCAATAGAAAAGGCAAATCCCTTATGATACACCAGATCCGGCTCGGTTATTGATAGAGTGAATAGATCCGCCATTTCTTGAAATCTCTCTTCTGATTCAAAATCGTGGTGTAACGTGTATCCCCCTTTGTTCCGGTCATGGAATAGATGAAATAAATCAAAAAATGGATTTTTGTTCAAGAATGAAATCTTATTGGAACTGTCCATATCCGGTTCATCCTTCGGAACCATAGCACATCCCGGATCTAATGAAATAGGATGAATTGAGACGGTATTTTGTAAATACGTAATTATCTTGAATATATCAACCATTTCTTTATTTTCCGATCGCCTGGATCGGACAAAAGAAACATCTTGTTGTTTCTTCAACAATTTCTGATCTCTAGTGGACCTCTCAGTAGGATTCGAACCCAGATTAAGTTCTGACCCTCTGTCAGAGAAAAAAGAACGAATTGATCTTGTAGGATTCCCAAGAAATTCGTCGATTTCTTCCGGAAGCAGATGATTATTCATCTGCTTCTCACGTTCCGTGAATAGCCGGGACATTGAGGAATATCCAGAAAGGCATTTCGGGAATCGATCTGATTCTATCTCTGTTCGTTCCGTTTGAAGAAAGGAAGGATCCCAAAGAATCGATCTTTCTTTTAGTTGCTGAATCTCTGTTTGATTGATCAATGTGTGATATTCCGAATCCTCATTACTAATGGAATCGAAATGATCTCTGGATTGATCAGAAGATCCTTTCAATTGGCTAGAATCCGTTACTTGAACGAAAATAGATCTTGTGGAATCATATTGAATATTTGACGATACATTCTGTACCTTGCTAAAAAACCGATCCTTGTTTACCAACCACACATTGTCTAACCAAATCAAATTCTCTCTCGATACCTTCCTCAAAAAATCCGATTCGTGCTGATTCTTCCCCCAACTAACGAAGAGATCTTGGCGGAATTGCCACATATGAAATTGAGCACAATTTTGTAAAGAAATACCCCACTTGTTTCTCGAGAAGAGATGGGAAACATGCTCAATATCATTTGATTGAATAGTTGCCTCAGCTCCTTGTTGTTTGAAGAAACCCTCCACTTCAATTGGTCTTTTTTCACGAAAAGCAGACATGAGATAACAAATCAAGTGTTTCACTAAGATTTCGAATAGCTGTCCCGAATTCAAGTTGATTATGTTTCGCTTCTTCCTCGGAGAAAGACGATCAAAGAATTCCCGATCATGGTCCTTGCGGATCGGATCATCCGTATAGGATACAAAAAGAAACTCCAGATATTTTATATCTTTCTCTCTGAATGAGATCTCAATTTCAGCTACGGTTTCATTAGATATCTTACAACTAGAATCCCTCTTTTTTACGATCCGGTTCCTCCACCACCGCGAACCCCAGTTAGATTCAGGCATGATACACTTTTGAGTTATTGGGAGAACCCAAGTACTCTCTTTCGGATCCATGAAACAACTCTCAGAGATCTTTTTCCCTTTTGGAAGATACAGGAGCGAAACAATCAACCTATTGATATTGGAAGACCAAAAAGATTCTTCCAATGTATCATTTCTGGGTCCAATGGAATTCATAGGTATAGGAAGAATAGGTATAGGAAGAAGCCCCATCAAATAGAGATTTTTTCTTTCGACCATATTTCGATTGTTAATACGATATATAAGGACCGCTACTACAAGCAGTACTACACCTTTGATCGTGAAATATCGATTGCTTGTTGAACCCTGTGAATCACGTGAAAGTAGGATACTCCAAATTCGGGGGTCAAAGAGTTTCATAAAACGTTCTTGGTGGAAAAAAATGTGAGTGAAAGATCCCACTGAATCGAATTTGGTCCATGAATCTAAGAAATAGTGAGAATTCTTGATC
>NW_027519855.1:0-2500 GCF_043159265.1 Tasmannia lanceolata | reverse complement strand
TCTTATTGAGTCTTTCTTACTTTCTTTCATACTGAGATACATGGACATACAATACCAATAAAGTCATTTTTATTTTTAGGAACGTACATTAATTTCAGATTGATACAGAACGAAAGTATGATATTCGATCATGAACTAACCAACAATAATATTTTCTTAAGTTGAAGTAAATCAACTTTATTTCATAGTTTTATTTCATAAGTAAATAAAAAAAAAAGGAGTAATCAGCTGTGACGCGTTCACTAAAAAAAAAATCCTTTTGTAGCTAATCATTTATTGGGAAAAATTGAGAAGCTCAACATGAGGGAGGAGAAAGAGATAATAGTAACTTGGTCCCGAGCATCTACCATTATACCCACAATGATAGGCCATACAATTGCTATTCATAATGGAAAAGAACATTTACCCATTTATATAATAGATCGTATGGTGGGTCACAAATTGGGAGAATTCGCACCGACTCTGACTTTCCAGGGACACGCGAGAAACAATAATGGATCTCGTCGTTAATAAAGTGAAATAGGTGCTCGTCATTCATTGGTGGGAGGTAACCCTTATGTCAAAGTGGAGAAGGTGGAAGAGGAGCATGAAAAAGCATAGGAAGAAGAAGAGCTCTAGTACAGAAGTACAAGCTTTAGCTCAACATATATGTATGTCTGCTCACAAAGCACGAAGAGTCATTGATCAGATTCGTGGGCGTTCCTATGAGGAAACACTTATGCTACTAGAACTTATGCCTTATCGAGCATCTTATCCCATTTTAAAATTGGTTTATTCTGCAGCAGCAAATGCTAGTCACAATAAGGGTTTCAACGAAGCTGATTTAGTCATTAGTCAAGCCGAAGTCAATGGGGGTACTATCATTAAAAAGTTAAAACCTCGGGCTCGAGGACGTAGTTATCCGATAAAAAGACCCACCTGTCATATAAATATCGTTTTGAAAGATCAATCTAAAACGAAAACTGAACAAGATTTTCTTTTAGTAAAGGTGTATTTAAGGATACTATAATAGAGAGATACCTAGAGAAAGAGAGAGAGAGATAAACTTCTGCCTCCTTCGGTTTCCGAATTGGAATAGAGATAAATAGATATATATAGAGAGAGAAAGAGATCGGGATAAATATGATATGGGAAAAAAAATAAATCCACTTGGTTTCCGACTTGGTGCAAACCAAAGTCATCGTTCCCTTTGGTTCGCACAACCCAAAAGTTATTCCAGGGGTCTCCAGGAAGATGAAAAAATACGGGATTGTATCAAGAATTATGTACAAAAAAATATGAGATCTGGTTCAGAAGGAATTGCACATATAGAGATTAAAAAAAAAATCGACCTAATTCAGGTCATAATCTATATTGGATTCCCAAATTTGTTAATAGAGGGTCGAACGCGAGGAATCGAAGAATTACGGATCAATGTACAAAAAGGGTTTCGTTCTGTGAACCGGAGACTTAACATTGCTATCACAAGAGTTGCAAAACCTTATGGACAACCTAATATTCTTGCAGAATATATAGCTCTACAATTAAAGAATAGAGTTTCGTTTCGAAAGGCAATGAAAAAAGCTATTGAATTAACTGAACAAGCTGATACAAAAGGAATTCAAGTGCAAATTGCAGGGCGTATCGACGGAAAAGAAATTGCACGTGTCGAATGGATCAGAGAAGGTAGGGTTCCCCTACAAACCATTCGAGCTAAAATTGATCATTGTTCCTATACAGTTCGAACTATCTATGGGGTATTAGGCATCAAAATTTGGATATTTGTAGATGAGCAATAATGGGTCTTTCCTTCCCATTCTATACTGCGATAGAACAAAAAATGACAAACTCTTTCATTCATTCTTTTTCCCTTCAATCAAAAATGAACAATTCTAATTAGAATTATTAATTATTTCTAATTATTAATTATAATTATATAGGGTTGAATAAAAATTCGATTGATCATTTGGTAGAATTGCTATGCTTAGTGTGTGACTCGTTGGTTTTTTCTTTAGAGTTGGATTCAAAAAAAAAAAAAACAATGGACCAGCCCATAACTAATAACTAGAGAACTAATAACCAGCTCATTGCTTCGTATTATCGAGATCCAAGAAAGCAGTCACTATATGATGTGTTGATCATATAGTTGTAGCAACTGAAATCGTTTTTTTTTTTTTTCATAAAGGAAAAAAAAATCTGATTATGGTTTGTAAAGCGAAAATAGAGGGATATGGGTAAAAGGAGGGGTGAGAGAAAGAAAGGAGGAGAATATCAATCAATGCTATATGATTCCAATATGTATGGTCTATGAATCATCTCATAAAAGGCAGCGTGATAAAGCATCAATACGGATTCGTTTATAAGTAGATGAATCCGGTTCATAGGAAAAATGAAAATAATAAAGAGCCTCGAGTCAATAGAGACTGAGGAGATTGACTCGGGAACAAATGAAATTGGGAGCTCCACTGTAGAGTTCAGACCTAACCATTAATGGAGAAGCTCATGGGAACGACGGAACCTG
>NW_027519854.1:0-15000 GCF_043159265.1 Tasmannia lanceolata | reverse complement strand
CCTCGCTAATTGATCTTTACGGTGCTTCCTCTATCAATTAGATCCTTTCTTTATCCATAGAATCTAATATATAGGCCGTACCTATTTCTTCATATTTGGCTCCTATGAAGTCTCTTTCTTTGCTACAGCTGATAAAACTCGTTGCTTTGAATGATGCATATGTAGAAAGCCTATTTTTTTCTAGTATTTACTAGGAGGTTTGATCTTTCTTTCCTTCTTTCTATAGTGGAGATAGTCGCACGTAATGACAGATGACGGCCATATTATTAAAAGCTTGTGGTAAGAATGGGTTTCGTTCGAGTGCCCGGAAATAATATTCCAAAGCCTTCGTATGTTCTCCGTTGCTTGTGTGGATAAGGCCTATGTTATAGAGTATATAACTTCGATCATAGGGATCAATTTCTAGTCGCATAGCTTCATAATAATTTTGTAAAGCTTCCGCATAATTTCCTTCGGATTGAGCTGACATCCGTTACGGTCGTTCATTCTATTCAAAGAATCTCCGTTCCAGAAACGTACGTGAGACTTTCATCTCATACGGCTCCTCCCTTCTGTGCATAGTAATAAGGGGAATAATCCATGGAATCAAAAAAGATTGAAATATTCTCATTATGAACTGACAGGGGCTGGTGTTTTTACAAGAAATCTCTAGCCAGCCTTCCTGCAAGAGGTCTATATTTTCTTAACACCAACCATGTTGGTGCTAGATAGAAATGGTAACTCCAACAATTTCTTTGTCCTCAACGCCCCCTATTTCCAGGAATTAGTCACTTCAACGATCTTCGATGGTTATACGGGTATCCAAAGTACGAACGAGATGGATGTTTGTTGTCCCAACCATTCTTGTTAGTCCCGATCCCGATAAGGAAAAGGGGTAATTTATAACAAAGTTTTCGCGTTGTTGATTCCTAGGTGTAGTGCTTCTTCCTCTATGCCGCCTATTGGTCTGGTCCTAGTGGAGTCGGATTGACCTACAATACAGAACCTGTAGGTGTAACCTTTCGCTCAATACTCAAATCAACAATTGAAGCATCTGAGGCTGCATCAATCGGGGATACACGACAGAAGGAATTGTTCTATCTCTAAATTTCACCTTCACCGAGCATAGGTTTATTTCAAAAATCTTTTTTCTTTGTATTACGAATCATGTCTCTTTCTCGTAAGACTGAGGTCGGTAAATCATAAATAATAAATAAATAATAATAAAAAAAAATCAAATCGCACCATCTCTGTAATAGGTAAATGCCTCTTTTTCTCCTGAGGTTGTCGGAATTATTCGTAATAAGATATTGGCTACAATTGAAGAGGTCTTATCAATAAAATTTCCATTTATCCGAGATCTAGGCATGGTTAACAATCCATTCCATAATTCTTCTCATTACCCCTAGAGGGAAAATGATCCCACAAACAAAGGAATTGTATAGTACGAAATCACATAAAAACAAACGGACTCATTCTAAAAAAAAAGGTGTCGACCTTCCACTCAAATTGTCCCTTTGGGGCAGGGATGGATAGGAAATATTTGAATCCGATTGTATTTCATTTAAATTAAGTATTAAGTATAAATATTAAGTAGTATACCAATGAACGGAACTATTCCTATTTTATCGAAGCTCAGGAATCAAGGAAGTTTTTCCTACAGATTCTGATGACTCTAGAAGTTTTGATTTGATTATGATCCAAAGAAAAAAAAAATCAAATCAAATAATAGAATCATTCCATGATGAAAATAGAATAAGAATAACCATCCATTTTTTGTGCATAGTGTGTATACACCACGCAATCGAAATATCAAAAAAATCCATGGGACGATTCATGAATTTGTAATAGATTGTGGGGTAGCTCATGAGAGGAATTGTTGTTGAGAAATCTGAAACTAGAAAGGAATTTTGGAATTCCTATGGAACCATAATAGTCTAAATGTAACCATAGTATAAAATAGGGTCAGTTGACTTGTTCCAATTCATTGGTTTAATCCAGTATAAATCTAAGAATAAGACGGGATCGTCTTCTTGACAAACATGAATAGATAGATTCTATCTATTTTTTTTTAATCTTTTTAATAAGATAAGAAAAAGATAAGAAAAAAAATGTTTTTTTATCCCTCGATCCTCGAGGGAAGATCTTTCTTTAATGAAAAGTTTTCTATTTTCTATTTAGAATTGATTGGTCATACCTGTATTGCAATAATACAATAATATGAATGACTCGCTATTCACTCGGTTTCTGGGTCATAATCATAAGATTATGTAGGAGAGATGGCCGAGTGGTTCAAGGCGTAGCATTGGAACTGCTATGTAGGCTTTTGTTTACCGAGGGTTCGAATCCCTCTCTCTCCGTACCTTCACCTAATTCACCAACGGTACCGACTACAATGTATCAAATCAAATAACAATTGATACGAGTATTCCAATCGTACTTTATTTGATATAGATTCTCTATTCCTAATTGCTGTGGTATGGAAAATACCGGAACGGAAAGAATGGACAAGGAATAAAAATCTCACCGCTGATCCATTTGTAATACGTGAATGGGAGAAAAATCCGGATCAAACCTCTTAGATCTATTTACTTCGGCGAAAGAAAAAAAAGGGGCTTGTCCAAAGCTTTGTTATTTTAGTTAGGTTCAAGTCTGACGGGAATAATATTCTACGACTAGCAACTCATTGATTTTCAAACCGATCCACTTAATATCTATTATTTGATTTACTAATCCTTTATATTGGGATGAATAAAGACTCAAATGTTTTGCCAACTCCTCGTGGGGGGATGAATCCATATAATTTTGAATCAGAGCTCTGGATCTTTGTTCATCCCTCATAGTAATAATATCTTGGGGTTTGCAGCGATAACTTGGGATATCTACTATACGGCCATTAACTAAAATATGTCTATGATTAACTAATTGCCTGGCTCCCGGAATGGTCGAAGCCATACCCAATCGAAAAAGGATGTTATCCAAACGCATCTCAAGTAGTTGTAGTAAAACCTGACCTGTTGACCCTTTGGCTTTCCCAGCAATACGAACATATCTAAGTAATTGTTGCTCTGTCAGACCATAATGAAAACGCAATTTTTGTTTTTCTTCTAGACGAATACGATATTGAGATCTTTTCCCGGAACGCGATTGGTTTCTAAGATCACTTCCGGATCTAGGTCTTTTCCTAGTGAGTCCCGGTAAAGCCCCTAGACGGCGTATTTTTTTGAAACGAGGCCCTCGGTAACGAGACATAAAGACTCCTTAATTTTATTGAAATTTCATTTTACAGAATAAACCTAAATTAATACTGAACTAAACGATAAACGAAGCTAAATCCACTGAAGTACTACAAAGAGGAATAAGATGAATTGTATCAATATCCGTATTATTTTGTATATTGTATATATGGGAAGTTAAGGATCCTTTTCTTGATTTGTTCTGTATAGATCAAACGGCTCCAATCCGTTTTTTATTCTTTATTCATAGTTGGAAGTTCCCGCGACATAACATAATAGATCGGTAACCCGACATTTGGAGAAAAAAAAGGGGGGGGTCTTCTCAATATTCCTTGGTCTCAAGGAAAGATGATCAATCCTGATAAAAAAAAAAAATAGAACAAATAGAGAAAGCCGACTATCGGAATCGAACCGATGACCATCGCATTACAAATGCGGTGCTCTAACCTCTGAGCTAAGCGGGCTCATATAACAGAAATAGTGCGTGAATAGGAATTCGGGAAACTATTGGGATCTTAGTTAGCTATTAGCTATTAATAATTATTAATATTAATTATTATAAATTATTATAACATATTAATTAATATTAATAATTATTAATATAATATGAATTTTGATTTTATTTTTGATTATTTTCTATTTGATTATTTATTTTTGATTATTTCATTTATTAGTAGTCACTAGCACTAGAATTTTTTTTTTTCTATTCAAATCAAATTTAAAAAACGCAAAATAATACTATATACATATGAAATAATTCTATATTCTATTATAGAATAGAATATAACTATTAGTTATAGCAGTTATAGCAGATTATATGAATTCTATTTCTATTAGAGTGTAGTTCCTAAGGAAAGGATAAGATAAGGATGCAATCCAGATCCTACTGAGATATTCCTTTTGTTTCATTCGGAAAGGGAGGAGATAGGACGAAAAAAAAAAAAAGAAGAATGAATATCGACCGTTCCAGTATTCCAAACTGCGCGGGAAAAATGAGAGGGGGGGGGAACATCTATATGTGGGATATATCCATCCATATTGAATTGCAGATACATCAATGATAGAATCATTTCTGATTGGACCAAATAATGGAATGGTCCTCCAATAGATATGAAAGAAGATGGGCAAGAAATAAAATAGGAGCAGACACTTTTTCGATATAGGAATCAGTATCTAATGAATTCAATGGTTCCAACATAAATGAAAGAAGGGGATGGGATCACAATGAGATCGAGATCTCATAAGGGGGATATGGCGAAATTGGTAGACGCTACGGGCTTGATTGGGTTGAGCCTTGGTATGGAAACCTACTAAGTGGTAACTTCCAAATTCAGAGAAACCCTGGAATTAAAAATGGGCAATCCTGAGCCAAATCCAGTTTTCTGAAAACAAGGGTTCAGAAAGCGAGAATCAAAAGAAGGATAGGTGCAGAGACTCAATGGAAGCTGTTCTAACGAACGGGGTTGACTACATTGGTAGAGGAATCCTTCTATCAAAACTCCAGAAAGGATGACCTTATTTAAGTACATAGACGTACTTAAATATCAAATGATTAATCACGACCCGAATCCGGATTTTTTGATTATTTATATGAAAAATTGCAGAATTCTTGCTAAATTAAATCGATTCCAAAAGGAAGAATCGAAGATTCAGTGATCAAATCATTTACTCCAGAGTCTGAAAGATCTTTTGAAGAACTGATTAATCGGACGAGAATAAAGATAGAGTCCCATTCTACATGTCAATACCGACAACAATGAAATTTATAGTAAGAGGAAAATCCGTCGACTTTTGAAATCATGAGGGTTCAAGTCCCTCTATCCCCAATAAAAAAAAAAAGGCCTATTTTATTCCATTCCCTAACCATTTATCCTCTTTTTTCGTCAGTGGTTCAAAATGAGCTTAGCTATGTTTCTCACTCACTCTACTCTTTCACAAATGGATCCGACCAGAAATCTTTCTCTCTTATCACAAGTCTTGTGATAGATATGATCTACGTACAAATGAACATATATGGCAAGGAATCTCCATTATTGAATCATTCACAGTCCATATCATTACTCTTACACTTACAAAGTCTTCTTTTTGAAGATCCAAGAAATTCCAAGGCTGAGGTAAGATTTTCTAATGTTTTTTGAGTCCCTTTAATTGACATAGACCCAAGCCCTCTAGTAGGATGATGCGTCGGGGATGGTCGGGATAGCTCAGCTGGTAGAGCAGAGGACTGAAAATCCTCGTGTCGCCAGTTCAAATCTGGTTCCTGGCACGTGGTTAATATATCGAATAGATACTCATACAAATGAATCGATATGGATCGGGATCCATATTCTATTCGTTAATAGTCTAGATCATGATACATACTTATCCATCTAGGGATATATCTAGATCCCCCATTTTTTTTTTTGATGGGTAAAGAAAAGAATTAGATTCTGTTCCCTCTTCTTTTTTGTTTGTTCATACTGTACCTGCTCTCGCTCAAAAAGAATGTTAATACTTCATACATATTTGAATTGAAGTTAGTTGGCTGAAAACCCAAAAGTCTAGTCTAGAGAGGAATCGAAGGGTAGGAATAGACAGGATTCATTTCAGATACAGTACAAAGAAAATCTGATCCCCTTTTCATTTCTGAATTTTGAGTTCATAATTTCATATTTTCTTTCATATTCTATTTCTTCACTTTCTCTTTCTTCACTCCCTCCTACGTGACTTTTCGGGGCCCATCTAAGTGATGTGCGCGGTACAAAGTTCATGGTGCAGAACTCTTTTGATTCATCCTATTGGCTTTGCTCATCCGAAATGGATATCTTCCAAATTGGGGAATATCAATGAAGCCCCTTTAGTAGCCCATTCATAATACTGAGATGAGAGTCCAGTTATTCTGTTTCATCTAGAACAGAACATAAAAAGATTCCTTGAATATCTGGAGTCGTAGAAGTGAATATTAGTTTCTTATCATTCAATGAGCATCTTGTATTTCATAGAAATTGGGGGCAATATAATCCTTACGTAGGGGCCAGCCTATCCAACTTTCAGGCATCAAGATACGTTTCAGGCGTGGATGATTTTCATAAGAGATTCCCAACATATCATAAGATTCCCGTTCTTGAAAATCAGCACTTTTCCAAATCCAGAAAACAGACGGGATTCTAGGATTCCTCCTTGGGGCAAATACTTTTATGCATACCTCTTCGGGTTGATCCACACCATACTGTATTCTCGTAAGATGATACACACTAGCTAACAACCCGCCCGGTGCTACATCATAAGCACACTGGGAACGTAGATAATTGTAACCATATACATATGAAATGACAGCAATGGAGTACCAATCCTCGGGCTTTATTTGTAAAGTCTCTATTCCTTGGTAATCGAAGCCCAAAGATCTATGCACTAGCTCATGCTTGACTAGCCAAGCAGATAAACGACCTTGCATCTTCTTGATCTCTCCCACATTTGTATTTGTATGAGTATTTCACATTTACGATGAAATTTATGAAGATTTACCCGCTGTTTGTTATTCTGCACAAAAGCATCCTGCCTAATTCACTAATTCGTGGGAAGATACTGAACTTTTGTATTTGAAAGATGTTTCAGTTTCAGGAGGTATTTCTGAAGTAGATGGAGATTTATAGAGTAATCCTTGATCGTAATTTCCAGTATGAGTACTGCGTCCAACATGAAACTTGTGATTGGTAGTAAAATATCGATTTTCCTGTTGAGACCCAATTTGATCTTCATAGATTTCTCGAGATACTTTCTTACGAAGTTTCGTTATAGCATCTATAACTGCCTCTGGTTTGGGTGGGCAGCCCGGCAAATAGACATCCACAGGAATTAGCTTATCGACTCCCCGAACGGTACTATAAGAATCCGTACTGAACATCCCTCCTGTAATAGTACAAGCTCCCATCGCAATGACATATTTTGGTTCAGGCATTTGCTCATATAATCTCACTAAGGAAGGCGCCATTTTCATTGTTACTGTGCCGGCTGTTAAAATGAGGTCTGCTTGCCTAGGACTCGATCTTGGTACCAATCCATAACGATCAAAGTCGAATCGCGAGCCTATTAATGAAGCAAATTCAATGAAGCAACAACTGGTACCATAGAGAAGCGGCCATAAACTGGAGAGTCTTGACCAATTCGAAAGATCATTCGATGTAGTTGAAATAACTGAATTTTGGGTTGTTTGGTCAAGTAACGGAAACTCAATAGAATTAATAACTGTCTCAATGTAATCTTTTCTTTGTTTTTGATTTTGATTGTCTGAATATTCAGGAGCTAAGACCATTCCAATGCTCCTTTTCGCCATGCATAAACTGAACCAACAATTGGGATAAGCACGAAAATGAAAGCTTCTATAAATACAGATACACCCAATACATCGAAACTCATTGCCCATGGATAAAGAAAGACCGTTTCAACATCAAAAACAACAAAAACTAGAGCAAACATGTAATAGCGAATTCGGAATTGTAACCAAGCATCCCCCATTGGTTCTATACCCGATTCATAACTAGAGAGTTTCTCTGGTCCTTCACTAATCGGGGCTAAAACTCCCGAAATTAGAAATGCTAAAATAGGAATAAGACTTGATATTATTAGAAATGCCCAGAAAATATCATATTCGTAAAGCAGAAACATAGATGCACTCTCATGAATGTGGAATATACCGAATTAGTCGATTCAAATTGGAATTGTCAATTCATCCATAACTGCTTAGTCGAAACAACAATTTTGATCGAACCACATAGTTGAGTTTGTTTGCTGCGGGTCATGCCTCGTTTCAAGATTCATCCAATAGAATCCCACTTACCCTTTCTTCAATTCTATTTAGATATGGTGTAGACATATTATGTTCTTGTACAAATAAGACTCTCTCACTTTACCTTGGGTTTTCTATAAAAAAAAAAATAAATGAAAGAATATTTTCATTTTCATCAAAAATGAATAAAAAAAAGATTAATTCAATATTAATTATATTATCTATAATTATGTGAAAATAAAATGGAAATATTCCATTTTCAATGAAAATATTCAATGAATATAATATAATAATATAATAAAATCAAAGAAGAGGTCTGGCTCATTTTTTTTTTTCTCTTTTGTAGTAGAATGCCTAGCTCGGGATTTAGGGTATATTCTACTCGGTTGGCGTTGGTGTATTCTTTTCATTAAGATCGGGGTATAGAATCATTGTTTCTATTGATTCGATATGAATACATAAACAGAAACAGAATGCATCGACCAATTAGACTCTCTCCTTGTCCCAGATTTATACTTAATTGATTTGATTCAATCTTCAATCTGTTGAATTATGAGGAACCCTTACATAGAACAACTCATGGGTTCCTATACCCAAATTAGATACTTTTGACCTGTACTATCCCGACAGGACCCCCCAGAAACAATCGAGTTATTTAAATCGAGTTAAAAGTCTTGAAAGAGTCATCCTATTTCGGACCCATTTCTAGTACCCAAAATCGCTATTTGGAATGACTCGAAATACTTATTAATGTAATAACACCTAGTAAGACCAACCAATGGGTTAGGTTTCGTGACAATCAAAAGAGGTTTCGTTTGAAGCAAACCCACACAATGGAGCGTACCACAATGGTAGAGTCGGCCGAATCATAAATTATCTACAGAAGATAGCTCTGATGGAATCACGCGTTGTCGAACAATTCGACAGACCAAATCCCCAAAAACACTCATAGAAATAGAAGAGAGCACAAACGTTGATACCTTTAGGACCAATTCATTATTTCTGAAACAATGAATTTGGGTTGTTGTTCCACCAAAGAGCGATCAGTCGGGGGATTGGATTCCTAACTCATCCAAGTTCAAACAGACCCCTAATCTTCTTGCATAAAGTCTGCATCGGTAGAATCGACAGAATTGAAATGATGAGCAATTGGATTGGAGTAGGTTGGGATACAAAAAAATAAGTATTGTACAGAAAGATAAAAATAACTAAACTACTTGCTTTGCCTTTGCTAGGCCGGCTATACGAAGAAAAGTCTAGTCTATTTTACAATGTTTACAATGAAACTTACCGAAGAGCTTTCTTTTTGAAACTCTGGCTTTTCTACAAATACAAGAACAGGTCCTAGATCCGTGTGACTTACTATTACTATTAGATTCGATTTTGTTGGGTCAGGTTGGGGTTTTTGGCTAGGCTCGTGTTATGATTTTGACTTCATAATCAATTGGCTTGGGTATACCAAACCAAAGAAAAGGTGTATCACTCAATCTTTGATCATGGACAAGAAAAAGAGGAAACAAGCCATATGTCATTCCCCCACGAAAATGAATGAAGAAGAATTGGTTTGGGTATTCGAGATTCGAAAATACCGATCCGGTTGGATCCATTGGAATGAATTATTTTTTTTTTTTCATTTTCATGCCCCGAGGGATCGCCGTGAGCATGTGGAAATGATTCCATTTCCATGGACCAACCCACTGGCCATCTGCAAGCACGCACTAATGAGGAAACGAAAACTATACAAAAATGCAAAAATGTATAGGGCTATACGGACTCGAACCGTAGACTTTCTCGGTAAAACAGATCAAACTGATTATTATCGAAATGATTCGAACTGTTTCAAAGACCCAACATGCATTTTTTCGCATTGGGCTCTTTCATCAACTGATAGAAAGATCAGTTGAGTCCACCATATTTTTTCTTGACAGGAAGATAACGAGATGGCTCCATGTGCTCTGGATTCATTATTTGTATTCTGATCCAGGAGCAATACCAAAGTGTTTCAAAGAAGGGTTACCTTGACGTAGGTCTGCCTCCGGCCTAGATCAACCTAAGATAGAGTCTCTATCGCTCCGCTCCAACAGTCAAATAGGGTACTTCATACACCTTAAAGCTCATAGGACGAAAAGAGGTTGTTTTGAGGTCCTTATACTCATTATGCCTAGCATTGAATAGACTGGGTATTCACCTTATCAATGATCAAATCAATGATGGGTTCCGTTTGGCACATAAATTGGTGCTTGAATCGGACCGAATCAAATATTTGTCAGGCTACTGTTCTCTTGTTCCTTCGAATCCATGGAGTAAGACATCGATTTCTCCATAGAATCAATTCTGTTGATTGCATGATGGACTCCCCTGAAAAAGCATTGGCGCACGTGTAAACGAGGTGCTCTACCTAACTGAGCTATAGCCCTTGTCATAGATATCTTAACATCTAGAGAATTTATTGTCAAGATGGATATTCCATGATCCCACATGATAGCTCTCTGATCCTTTTCCTGCCAAGGATTGGTATTGCTTAGAAGTAAGATTCCATCTATAATTCCCGATGTGATGGGTCCCATTTTTTTTTTTTTTCTTTATGATGATAAATGACCTACTTAACCCAGTGGTTAGAGTATTGCTTTCATACGGCAGGAGTCATTGGTTCAAATCCAATAGTAGGTAGAGCTTATTAGATACCGGAGTCGATGGTCTCTAATAAGTTTTTCTACCCACCTTCTTTTCTTTTTTTTTTTTTTTCGTTGCATCAGATTACACTTGATTGTATCCAATTGGCGGAATCCAAATATGGTGTATAAGCAGAACTTCTTTTGATTATTCTGATGCAACGATTAGTACGAAATAACATTGATAGCCTCTACTCGTGTCCTAGCTCTTCGGAGAGCTAGATTCGCCTCAATTTCTTGTCTCTTGCCTTCAGCTCTACTCAAGCTAGCTTCGGCTATTTCAAGAGTTCGCTGAGCTTCTTGCGGATCAATGTCACTACCCCTCTCCGCATCATTTACTAAAATGGTGATCTCATTATTGCCTATTCTAGCGAAACCACCCATCAGAGCCATCGTTAACCATTGGTCGTCGAGGCGTATTCTCAAAATACCTATATCTACAGCTGTGGCAATAGGGGCGTGATTTGGTAATACGCCAATTTGGCCACTATTCGTAGATAAAATAATTTCTTTCACCTCTGAATCCCAAATAATTCGATTAGGAGTCAGTACACAAAGATTAAGGTCATTTCTTCAATTTGCTCTCCACATCTAAGTTCATAGCCTTCGGCGGTAGCTTCATCGATGTTACCCACCAAATAAAAGGCCTGCTCGGGAAGACCATCTAATTCTCCGGAAAGGATCAGTTGAAATCCCCTAATTGTTTCTGCGAGACCAACATATTTCCCTGGAGAACCAGTAAATACTTCTGCTACGAAGAAGGGTTGTGATAAGAAACGCTCAATTTTCGTGCTCTTGCTACGGTTAAACGATCTTCTTCGGATAATTCGTCCGACCCAAGGATAGCTATAATGTCCTGAAGTTCTTTGTAACGTTGTGAAGTTTGCTTAACTCTTTGCGCAGTTTCATAATGTTCCTCGCCAACGATCCTAGGTTGGAGCATAGTTGACGTTGAATCTAAAGGATCTACTGCTGGATAGATACCTTTGGCAGCTAATCCTCTTGATAGTACAGTAGTAGCATCTAAATGTGCAAATGTCGTAGCAGGGGCAGGGTCGGTCAAATCGTCAGCAGGTACATAAACTGCTTGAATAGAAGTTATAGATCCCTCTTTGGTAGAAGTAATTCTTTCTTGTAAAGAACCCATTTCTGTACTAAGGGTAGGTTGATAACCCACAGCAGAAGGCATTCTACCTAACAAGGCGGATACTTCTGATCCTGCTTGGACGAAACGGAAGATATTGTCGATAAATAGAAGTACGTCTTGTTCATTAACATCCCGGAAATATTCCGCCATGGTTAGGGCAGTTAAACCAACTCTCATACGAGCTCCCGGCGGTTCATTCATCTGACCATGGACTAGAGCTACTTTTGATTCTGCAATATTTTCTTCATTAATAACTCCGGATTCTTTCATTTCCATGTAAAGATCATTTCCTTCGCGAGTACGTTCGCCTACTCCGCCAAATACAGATACACCTCCATGAGCTTTGGCAATGTTGTTGATCAATTCCATGATGAGTACTGTTTTACCCACTCCAGCTCCTCCGAATAGTCCGATTTTTCCTCCACGGCGATAAGGAGCTAAAAGATCCACCACTTTAATCCCTGTTTCAAAGATAGATAATCTTGTATCTAACTGGATAAAAGCAGGCGCAGACCTATGAATAGGAGATGTTGTGCGAGTATCTACAGGACTAAATTATCAACAGGCTCTCCAAGAACATTGAAAATTCGTCCGAGTGTAGCCCCACCGACTGGAACACTTAGAGGGGCTCCCGTGTCAATCACTTCCATTCCTCTCATCAGGACCATCTGTAGCACTCATAGCTACGGCTCTAACTCGATTATTTCCTAATAATTGCTGTACCTCACAAGTCACATAAATTTGTTGCTGACCGACAGTATCTCGACCCTTAACTACCAAAGCGTTGTAAATATTAGGCATCTTGCCCGGGGAAAAACTACATCCAGTACCGGACCAATGATTTGAGCAATACGCCCCCAGGTTTTTTTTCTTCAAGTGTGGAAACCCCAGGACCAAAAGTAGTAGGATTGATTCTCATAATAATATAATAATAATAATAATGAATATGTCGAAATTTTTTGCGAATATGACCGAATCAAAAATAATGTCCGATAGCAAGTTGATCGGTTAATTCAATAAGAAATAGAAATGGGAGTTAGCGCTCGATTTCGTCGGTACTATCCAACCGAATCCAATTCAATTCATTTACTCATTCAATGAGTGAATTTTAAAGTTCAACCAACCCTTTTTCAAATGAAAAATATCATATAAAAAAGTAGATGAATAAGAATCATGATGAAGTGTTTCATTTGTCTATCATTATAGACAATTCCATCTGTATTATCTATGGAATTCGAGCCTGAACTCTATTTATGATTCATTTCATTATTCTATCTTATTGGCAGTTGTTCCTTATTTCAGCATATTGATTTCCGCCTATTCTTGTTTTATACCTCTTCATGTATGAATTCTGCCTATTTTCACATCTAGGATTTACATATACAACATATCTCACTGTCAAGAGCGAATTTCTTATTATTTAGATATTTAGATTCAAAAAAAAAAAAAAAGAAGGGGATCCGTTAGAAACTTGCAAAACAAAACAAGGATTGGGTTGCGCCATACATATGAAAGAGTATACAATAATGATGTATTTGGCGAATCAAATACCATGGTCTAATAATGAACCATTCTAATTAGTTGATAGTTGATAATATTAGTTGATAATTTTGTGAAAGATTCCTGTGAAAGGTTTCATTCACGCTTAATCCATGTCGAGTAGACCTTGTCGTTGTGAGAATTCTGAATTCATGAGTTGTAGGGAGGGACTTATGTCACCAAAAACAGAGACTAAAGCAAGTGTTGGATTCAAGGCGGGTGTTAAAGATTACAAATTGACTTATTATACTCCTGACTATGAAACCAAAGATACTGATATCTTGGCAGCATTCCGAGTAACTCCTCAACCCGGAGTTCCACCGGAGGAAGCAGGAGCTGCTGTAGCTGCCGAATCTTCTACTGGTACATGGACAAACTGTGTGGGACCGATGGACTTACCAGCCTTGATCGTTACAAAGGGCGATGCTACCACATCGAGCCTGTTGCTGGGGAGGAAGATCAATATATTGCTTATGTAGCTTACCCTTTAGACCTTTTTGAAGAAGGTTCTGTTACTAACATGTTTACTTCATTGTGGGTAATGTATTTGGGTTCAAAGCCCTACGAGCTCTACGTCTGGAGGATCTGCGAATTCCTACTGCATATGTCAAAACTTTCCAAGGCCCACCCCATGGCATCCAAGTTGAGAGAGATAAATTGAACAAGTATGGTCGTCCCCCTATTGGATGTACTATTAAACCAAAATTGGGGTTATCCGCCAAGAACTACGGTAGAGCGGTTTATGAATGTCTCCGCGGTGGACTTGATTTTACCAAGGATGATGAGAAACGTGAACTCCCAACCATTTATGCGTTGGAGAGACCGTTTCTTATTTTGTGCCGAGGCTCTTTATAAAGCACAGGCCGAAACAGGTGAAATCAAAGGACATTACTTGAATGCTACTGCGGGTACATGCGAAGAAATGATGAAAAGGGCAGTATTTGCCAGAGAATTGGGAGTTCCATCGTAATGCATGACTACTTAACAGGGGGATTCACTGCAAATACTACCTTGGCTCATTATTGCCGAGACAACGGTCTACTTCTTCACATTCATCGCGCAATGCATGCAGTTATTGATAGACAGAAAAATCATGGTATACACTTTCGTGTACTAGCTAAAGCGTTACGTATGTCTGGTGGAGATCATATTCACGCTGGTACCGTAGTAGGTAAACTGGAAGGGGAACGGGACATCACTTTGGGTTTTGTTGATTTACTACGTGATGATTTTATTGAAAAAGACCGAAGTCGTGGTATTTATTTCACTCAAGATTGGGTCTCTATGCCAGGTGTTCTACCCGTAGCTTCAGGGGGTATTCACGTTTGGCATATGCCTGCTCTGACCGAGATCTTTGGGGATGATTCCGTACTACAGTTCGGCGGAGGAACTTTAGGACACCCTTGGGGAAATGCACCTGGTGCAGTAGCTAATCGGGTGGCTTTAGAAGCGTGTGTACAAGCTCGTAATGAGGGACGTGATCTTGCTCGTGAAGGTAATGAAATTATCCGTGAAGCTTGCAAATGGAGCCCTGAACTAGCTGCTGCTTGTGAGGTATGGAAAGAGATCAAATTCGAATTCAAAGCAGTGGATACCTTGGATATCTTGTAATCCAGTAATTCCCGTTCGTTCCCCTAATTGAAATTAAACTCGGCCCAATCT
>NW_027519853.1:12500-20000 GCF_043159265.1 Tasmannia lanceolata | reverse complement strand
CAAAAAAACGCGTACCTTACTTTTATGTTTACGAGCCAAAGTTCTAGCACACGAAAGTCGAAGTATATACTTTATTCGATACAAAGTCTGTTTTTTTAAGGATCCACTGTGATAATGAAAAAGATTTCTACATATACGCCCAAATCGGTCAATAATATCAGAATCAGATGAATCGGCCCAGGCCGGCTTACTAATGGGATGCCCTGATACGTTACAAAATTTCGCTTTAGCCAATGATCTAATTAGAGGAATTATTGGGACTCTAGTCTCGAATTTCTTAATAGTAGTATCTATTAGAAATAAATTCTCTAGCATTTGACTCCTTACTACCGAAGGGTTTAGTTGTACACGCGAAAGATAGCCCAGAAAGTAGAAAGAATAATTGTATAATTGATTTATATGGATACTCTCAGGTTGAGACCACAAGTAAAAATGACATTGCCATAAATTGACAAGGTGATATTTCCATTTCTTCATCAGAAAATGAGTCCCTTTTGAAGCCAGAATCGCTTTTCCTTGATATCTGACATAATGCATGAAAGGATCCTTGAACAACCATAGGGTCTTCTGAAAATCATTACGAAGCACTACTAAAAGATGTTCTATTTTTCCATAAAAATGTGTTCGCTCAAGAAGGGTTCCCGAAGATGTTGATCGTAAATGAGAGGATTGTTTACGGAGAAAAACGAATATGGATTCGCATTCATATACATGAGAATTATATAGGAACAAGAAGAATCTTTGATTCCTTTTTGAAAAAAGGGAAATGGATTTCTTTGGAGTAATGAGACTATTCGAATTACGAGACTCGTAGAGAAAAAATCTCAACAAATGCAAAGAGGGAGCATCTTGTATCCAGCAGCGAAGGGTTTGAACCAAGATTTCCAGATGGATGGGGTGGGGTATTAGTATATCTGACACATGATTTAAATGTGAAAATTTGTCCTCTAAAAAGAGAAATATTGAATGAATAGATCGTATATGAGATTTTGCTATTTCTTTTTCTTCTAGGGAAGATACTAATCGTAGTGAGAATGGAATTTCCACAATGACTGCAAAAACCTCTGACATCATTTGAGAATCAAAATATTTGTTGTTCCCAACAAATAGATTTTGTTTAGAATCTTTAACCGAAAGAATCAAATGATTCTGTTGATGCATTCGAGTAATTAAACGTTTCACAATTAGTGAACTGAATTTATTGTCATAACCGAAAATTTCCATGGGTTTGTAAAGAATCGATCCATTTAAACCATGATCATGAGCAAGTGCATAGATATACTCCTGAAAGAGAAGCGGATATAGGAAGCATTGTTGTCGAGATCCGTCTATTTCTAAATATCCTTGTAATTCCTCCATTTGAAATGATACTTGAATCAAAAGCATAGAGATTTCTTGGGTTATCAAATAATACATAGTGCGATACGGTCAAAACAAGGTATCAAGGTATATAGTAATAAAAGAATCGATTAAGAAAAGAATGGATACCCCGGAGACAAGGAAGCCAATCAACAGATCCTCCATTTTTCCATCTAATTTTTTGTTTCGTTATAGTTACAAGAGATGACTGGAAATCCTTTATTTTTGCAAGCCGATCGCTCTTTTGACTTTGGAAAAATTCTCTTTATCAGTATACCGTTCTTCTACACATTCGTTTCCACTCCATAATCGAGAAAGAAAAGAATATTTAATAGTTAGGATTCATTAAAAAAAGGAATCGATAATCTACTCACAGGAGAACCCTTTCCCCCATCAGGCACTAATCTATTTTTAACATCTAATTAGATCGGGTAATCATTCGAATTAAGAACAAAAGCTCGTTACTTTTGGTTTCCCTATAATTGGAGCGATAGAGCCCTATCCATTTATTCACTCGATCCAATGGTGAATTGGTTTGGTCCCGTTCCAAGAATCAAAACAAGATTTTGTACCGATTCGGTAAGGATAAAGTATTATCAACAAAATTCTCCATTGATACGACATGCTATTTTTTCCATTCATTCCCTTTCAGGATCAGTCGTGGTCTTACAAACTATACCAATGGTATGGACGAATCCCTTGCTTCATCCAAATGTGTAAAAGATCATAGCCGCACTTAAAAGCCGAGTACTCTACCGTTGAGTTAGCAACCCGGAAAAATATGGTGTGTAGATACGATCGGAATAAAAATAAAACTCAAACCAAGAGATTGGGATTGGATTGCTCGACCCCGTCAAAACATTGAACTAGTAACAAACAAATCTAAAAGAAAATTTGATGATCAATTATGAACATCAAAATGAACAGATTAGATGAAAATACAACGAATTCCCGGATCAATATAGATGGATGCCAAAATTTATGGATCATCCATATTTTTATCAATATTTTTTTTTTTCATTTTTCATTAAGAAGATACTTCTTGTGTCGCAGCGAATCTGGCGAACTCACCATTTGAGTGAAATTGAAATAAAGTAAAGAAATAAAGAAACAAACTTATGAGGCTGGGATAAATGGATCTATTTATCCACGATCAAATTATATTTGATCGATACAACATTGTCAATATGAATTGAATGTTGGTTGAGAAAACAAATTCAATTAAAGAAAATAAGTACTTGTGTTGGATTGACACTACACAGATCAGAAATGAAGTGTGGATGGGGGAATAAATAAGAAAAAAAAAAAAGTAGGAAAAAAATCTCTAGTTTATTCAATAGAGGTACAATAAACAAGATTGACCCCTTGTTTGTTGGTGGAGTCCCAACGAAAACAATCCGATTGATGGTAATCCCATACCATCATTTTCTAGATCCGATTATTTCATCTATTCACTCGAGATTTTTTTTTCTATCTGTCTCATATCAATAAAAAAAGATTTTTTTTCGTTATCGTTATCTGATATGGGATTATAGAGGAGCAATAGTGAATAGGTATGAATAGAGTAAGAAAAATCGGAGTGGTGGAGAAAGAATTACACAAAGCTCGATAAGATACTGGGCACCCCCCTTTTTTGTTTATTTCATTTATTTCATTTCGTTTGATTAATTCGAAGTTCCTTAAAGACCTCTGCCTTCTTTGAAATATCATGAACAGTTCCTGTAGGTTGAGCGCCTTTTTCAAGGAAATATAGAATAGCAGGAACGTTTGAATAAGTTTGATTCTTTATCGGATCGTAAAAACCCACTTTACGAAGATCTCTTCCTTCTCTTTGGGATCGAACATCAATCGCAATGATTCGATAGATGACTCATTGGGATAGATATAGATGAACAATGCCCCCCCTAGAAACGTATAGGAGGTTTTCTCCTCATACGGCTCGAGAAAGAATGATTCGAGTTTGAATTTATGCTATGCATATCATATAGTGACAAATGTATCCATAAAATCATCAATTAGACTATAAGTTGAGTCGTTTTTTTTGTTCTTCCTTCCTTTCCTTTCCTGAAAAAAAAAAAGAAATATCATTCGTACTCATAACTCAAGTTGGGCAATTCTCAAAGAGCTTAAAGGGAAATCCTTGGACATTTGTTGAGCCGTCTCTAACCTCTTTTATTTGTCCCGCCTAGAATCTCTTTTTCTTCCTCATTCTGATCTAGTTCCAGTTGTTGAGACAATTGAAAATGGTGTTTCCTTGTTCCGGTATCCTTTATCTTTGCTTTGAATCATTGGGTTTAGACATTACTTCGGTGATCCTTAATCGTTTCAAAATGGTCGCAACATACCTTTTGTTATTTCTTTCTATTGAAAGAATCATACGAACGATTGATTCCCCTGTAATACACTTTTGATCAAAATAGTTTTACCAATTCCGGCAAATTTTACTTTGTTTTTTTTTATTCGAAACTTGTTGGAATTTGAACCTTTGGATTTCTATATCGAAGATATACTTACGAAGTTGTTCCAACTTATTGATTGGCACTAACCCTAGATCCTTCCCCTTGATAAATGAATCAATACTTTATACTCGAGCTACATCATGTACTATTTACAACCCCCAATTTTGGGGGGTCCTAGTAGAACAGAACAAACTATGTCGAGCCAAGAGCATCTTCATTGATATATAAAATGGTGGATGCAAGAATCCACAGCCGATCATGTCTTTCAAGTCGCACGTTGCTTTCTACCACATCGTTTCAAACGAAGTTTTACCATAACATTCCTCTAATTTTGAACCGGTATGGAATTGATTCAATATGGAATCCGGAATAGTCATTGGCTCAATCGGTACGCTCAATCGGTACACAGCAGTCCATACTTTTATATTTATATATATATAAATTATATATATAAATAGATATTTATATCTATATTTTGATTTTGATATATATTTTGATATCTATATTATAGATATTTTGATATATATATATGGATGGATAGGTATTCATCTAGAGAAGGCCCCACAAGCAAAGACAAAGATTCAATCTTACCCCATATTCGACCGTATGAATGAAACACATTTCTAAAAAAGACGAATAAACGAATTACTTAACACTTCTTTACATCTACATCTTCAACAGATTGTTCGGGACAATCAATCATGAAGGATCCAACTCTTTCTCGAACAACTAAATTAAAGAAAGGTCTTTAATTAGATTCTCAATACTCAATACCGGAACAAAATAAGTCATTAGCCAAATAAGCTATTCCAATGACTCGGAAAAGTCGCAAATGAATCGATTATAGACTAGGTTCATCAATCTCGCGCTTCTTCAAGTATCTAAGGATTGATAAAGGAATCATGAAAAAAGGTTTCAAGAATTTCCTACTTCGACATCATAATTTCCTACTTCGACATCATTATCATTAATGGAAATAAGTTTTCCTGTAATGACTAAATTTGATCATCATAAGACATAAGAGAAATCCATGTTCCTTTTCCAATTGAATCATTAATGATTTAAAGCAGGTAGATGGATCGAGAAACAAATTCAATTTATTTGTTTTCATGGGGATGGGATGGATGGAAAAAAGCTCTCATGTAAGATAAGATTAAGGTTGTTATTCTTCCATCTGATTGATAAAACCAGAACCGTAGGAGTATGATCTTTCCGTATCCATCAGATACACAGAACAATTGTCAACGGGAGTAATCATAGATATTTAAGGTAAGGTATCAAAGATCTTTTTCACCGCAGCCGAAATACCGGTATCACTGAAATAGAACAAACAATAACAATACATGTAGGCATGGTTCATTTTATACAGATTTTGCTTTACTTTAGGTTTAGTAACCCTTCCATAAATTCTATCAAGTCAAAAGTAAAGTGAATGGAATATATGAATCTTCCTCCCAATCACTACATTGACTTCCAATTATTTATTGTAGCCAGATGCAAAAAAAAAAAAAGCAATTAGGCTCAAAGAAAAAAAATCTGTTCCATATTGCACTTTATTGTTTATTAATGAGATCCGGACGACACAGATATTGAAAAATTGATACCTTCCATTGCCGATTAACTCGAATTCTATGGGGATCATGAATCATACCCCAAGACAATCAAATAATAAAAGATCCTCTTGCGGTATGTTATATTATCTTGTATAGGTACAAAGCAAAATGGGTCCAGATCAATTCGTTGTTCTTAATTTTGATTTTACCCCACCCACACCCAGTCTTAAGAACTTTAATCCCAGTGATGTAATTAGTCCCAAGAACTCCCTCCTGTTTAGGATTCAGGATCCACATAGAATTAGTCATTTTGACTAACATGTTTAGTTTCGAAAAAATAGAGATCTTATCTTTCGCATTTCAACTTAGAATGCATCATGTGAGAATCAAAATATAATAGATGGGCATAAAGTTTCTATAAGTGACTAACTTACCCCAATATGAATATGAGTAGAGCGGGACGGGCATACACTGAACGGCCCATCCCATTTTTTTTTTAATTCAACTTTGATCTATGTTCCCATCCTACCTAATATCAAAAAGGTAAAAGATGTTTATTTCCATCCGCAATTTATACTCGATTCTTTTTCTTACAATTGGAAATCGAAAGGAATCTATGATTCATAGAAGAATCATTAGAACTCAGAAAGAAAAATTGGATCATATTGTATCCAACCTTATACCTTATACTCTTAAACAGAAGATTGTTAAAGAGAACAATCTTTGTTTTGATAGAAGCGGTCTGGGACGGAAGGATTCGAACCTCCGAGTAACGGGACCAAAACCCGCTGCCTTACCACTTGGCCACGCCCCATTTAGATTTCAATTCGACACTAATAAACACTAATATTGTTATTGGTTATTCGTCAATTCCAGCCCAAATATCTATGGAATAGGTTGTTGCTAGGATTCTATACGTGTAAATGTAGAATGAAAATGAATTCATTGATCATTCCATATAAGTCAATTAAGATATTGTATGAAAGTATGATTCCTTCTATTCTCATTTGAGAATTGAAGGATTTTTGATTGGGGGAAGTTCAAAGAAAAAGAAAGAAGGATTTTTTGTCTTCTCTTCTTTCTTAATTTTTCCCTTATATCAATAACTCAATAAAAATGAAATTATCTCCAAGAACGAAATATTTCTTATGCTTAATATCTTTAGTTTGATCTGTATCTGTCTTAATTCTGCCCTTCATTCGAGTAGCTTTTTCTTCGCCAAATTGCCCGAAGCTTATGCTTTTTTCAATCCAATCGTAGATTTTATGCCAGTCATACCTGTGCTCTTTTTTCTCTTAGCCCTTGTTTGGCAAGCTGCTGTAAGTTTTCGATGAGATCTTTAATACTGTCCTAGAAACATTCATATTCATGATTTATTCGATAAAATAAATTCAACTCTAACATAACAATTGATAAGATCAGATAAGTCTTACATTATGAACCCTCGATTCAAAGATTGAAATTCTTTTGCTTTTTGATAGCCGCGATGAATCTGGATCACCTAATTTCCGCATTATGCCCTTCCAGTTCCAGGGGTCAAAGACCCCATTATGGTACCCCATAATACCTAATTGGGGTATGACAAGATAATTTTGGTAACAAAGGAATTCCTGCAAATTCCTTTCTTTTCTAGAAACCACTTTTTCATTTCTTTTCTTGGTGTCAAGGATATGTGGTACAAAAATAGAGAATCTATTCCCTTATTTCCTTTGCAAAAAACAAAAAAAAAATGATCTTGGAGATTGTGCAATGCTTACTCTCAAACTCTTCGTTTACACAGTAGTGATATTCTTTGTTTCTCTCTTCATCTTCGGATTCCTATCTAATGATCCAGGACGTAATCCTGGACGTGAGGAATAAAAAAATCAGAGATTTTTCATTATTTCCTTGCTTGATTTCTGCATTTTCCTATGCTTTTCTCTATTCCAGACATTTAACTATGATAAAGGACTTGATATTTTTTCGAATTCGAAAGATAAATCTCAAGTGATCCGAGGGAACGGAGAAAGAGGGATTCGAACCCTCGGTACGAACAGCTCGTACAACGGATTAGCAATCCGTCGCTTTAGTCCACTCAGCCATCTCTCCCAATTACAAAAAGATAATTCATATGCGACGCCTGAAGTAAA
>NW_027519853.1:0-7500 GCF_043159265.1 Tasmannia lanceolata | reverse complement strand
TTCCAAAAAAGATCAATACACCAAGCACTACACTTAGATTTATTGGATTTGTTGCTAAAATATCGGTATTAAGCCCGAAACTCCCGGCGTATGACCAGTGACCCAAGGAAACGAAAGAATCGGTTACATTTTTCATATGCTCTCCTCTTATAGATAGGACTAACAAAATTAATTGAACAGAGTTTTCTTTATTGTATAATTTCGCCCCACTTTTGATTGATTTCTTTTTATTTATTTACTTATTTATAAATATGAATTTATTTATAAAATAGATTCATTTCATTTTGAAATTTCATTTATTCTTTATTATTATTTCAATTGAAGTTCCCAATCCAATAAAATACTTATTAATATGAGGTCCCGGGTCTCATGCCAATTGCGAAATACCTCGTTTGTTACAACGCTTCCTAAAAGTGAAAAAAAAAAAAGGGTTCCATTAAGGATGGAAAGGAAGAAAGCGAGTGGATCTACTAATTCCTCATCCTCAAATCAGCCTTTTCCCTGGGGTGGGGTATTGTCTCAACGAATAAGTGGTTGTAGGAGTAAAGTGTTGATATAATTCGAAGAAGCAAGCGGCAAGTTCACGGCAATCAAATAAGAAAAAAATAAGTACGTATTTTTCACATTTATAGGATTAAACAAAAGGATTCGCAAATAAAAGCGCTAATGCCACGACCAGTCCGTAAATTGTTAAAGCTTCCATAAAAGCCAGACTAAGCAATAAAGTACCTCGTATTTTACCCTCTGCTTCTGGTTGTCTCGCAATACCTTCTACAGCTTGGCCCGCAGCAGTACCTTGACCAACTCCAGGTCCAATTGAAGCAAGCCCTACGGCCAATCCAGCAGCAATAACGGAAGCGGCAGAAATCAGTGGATTCATGGTAAGCTCCTCGCACCAAAATAAAGAAATGGTTAATGATACAATCACTGAATTATGACTTATTATTCCATCACTAAGATCCATCGGGTCGAAGTAACTAAGAACTCCAAATTGAAGTGATGATATTACTGAATCATCATAACTGCTTCAATATCTCGTTTTTAGTTCCTATCCATGGAGTCTTTGTAAAGTCATACGATTCTAGTTCTTCCATTTCTTTGTTCCGAACCACTCTTTCAATTCTTCGCTCTTTCTCTTCTATATCCTTAACTTCATCTGTTTATTCATTCAATCCACAGCCAAAGATGAAACGGAAGTCCTTCCGTTGGAATCCATCTAACTTCAGTGGGATGGGAAATAATATATATGGATAGTCCATATATAACTCGTGAATATCTAATATCACATATACATATGTTTCTTCCATAACGTAAACCATTCGTATCTTATATTGAATTGGATTATAGAATCATTCTTCGAAACATACACAGGGATTGAATTATAGCCATTACATATACCCAGCTCAACCTCCCTAACCTACCTTTTTCTGAATCTTATTTGTTTGTAAACTTTTCTCTTCCTTTTCTTTATCATTATTGCGCATTGATATAAACGGATGGATTCATCAGCCCGAACCATTCCATATCCATATCAAGATTTGATTGATCCAATTGCAGACAATTTTTGTCAACCATTGAATTGATAGAACATAGTTTTTTTGTTTAGGCATACGTCGGAAACAGATAACATAACAATTCTTTCTTATTCAAATTATGAATCGTAATACCGTAATCGTAATTGACTGATATAAATAGAATATCAATTGGAGAGGTATGACGTAAATGGACCAAACGGGAATCTTAGGAAAAAAGATCTTTTCGATCTCTTTCCTTTTTTTTTTTTTAATTCCCTAATATCGTACATCTTTATTGACCCTACTCTAAATCGTATCTACCATATTTGTAGATATCCATCATGTTCCCCAAGTAGATTATCTTGAGCCACCCATGAGTTGGGATAGTCTTGTTTTTTTTTTCAAAAAAAAAAAAACAAGACTATTTTGGAAGCTAGTCAATGATGACCCTCCATGGATTCACCTATATAAGCCGCGGCTAAAGTCGCAAAAATAAGAGCTTGAATCCCGCTTGTGAATAATCCAAGAAACATGACAGGTATAGGAACCACTAAAGGTACTAAAGAAACAAGAACAACAACTACTAATTCATCAGCCAATATATTCCCGAAAAGTCGAAAACTAAGTGATAAAGGTTTTGTGAAATCTTCTAGGATGTTAATTGGTAAAAGTATTGGAGTTGGTTGAATGTATTTACCGAAATAGCCCAATCCCTTTTTAGTAAGACCCGCATAGAAATATGCCACTGACGTGGGTAAAGCTAAAGCAACAGTAGTATTTATATCATTCGTGGGTGCAGCTAACTCCCCATGAGGTAACTGTATGATTTTCCGAGGTAAAAGAGCACCTGACCAGTTAGAAACAAAAATAAATAGGAACATAGTTCCAATAAAAGGAACCCAAGGACCATAATCTTCTCCAATCTGAGTTTTGCTCAAGTCTCGAATGAATTCAAGTACATATTCGAAGAAATTCTGACTGTTAGTTGGAATGGTTTGTGGGTTCCGAACAGCTATAGTGGCTGAACCTAATAAGATAGCAATTACGACCCAAGAAGTGATAAGTACTTGGGCATGGACTTGGAAACCCCCTATTTGCCAATAGAAATGTTGGCCTACTTCCACACCGGATAGATCGTATAACCCTTTGAGTGTGTTGATGGAACATGGTAGAACATTCATATTGCCCTCTGACAGAAATAGAACTTAAAAAAGAATTATTTTGATTCAACCCTCTCTTTCTCGACTCGACTACTTTAAATCGTATATTTAGGATACCAAGTAATCACATAATATCCCCAGTGATTTTGATCTCTTTTTTGAGATTCAGAAATAGTAACCGATTAAATCAATCTATGGGGTTCAAAAAGTCATTGGCTTATCTTATTATTAATCAACGATTTCTTATATAGCTAGAACGACCCTCACAAATTGCGGATACTAATTTGTTAAGAATCAATCGGATTGACGCTATAGCGTCATCGTTGGCTGGAATAGAAATATCTGCGAGATCCGGGTTACAATTTGTATCGATTAAGCAAATCGTCGGAATCCCTAAAGTGAGACATTCTCGAAGAGCCGTATATTCTTCTTGCTGATCAACGATGATTACAATATCGGGTAAGCCCGTCATATATTTGATCCCACCCAAATATGTTTGCAGGTGAGATAATTGTCTCTTCAACATTGCTGCATCTCTTTTCGGTAGACGGTTGAGTTTCCCCGCCTTTTGTTCCGCTTTCAAATCCCTAAACTTATGAAGTCTCGTTTCTGTAGTGGACCAATTCGTTGACATACCACCGAGCCATTTTTTATTAACATAATGACACCGAGCCTTTATTGCAGCTGATGCTACTGAATCAGCTGCTTTATTTTTGGTACCAACTATTAAGAAGTGTTTTCCCCTACTTGCTGCATCAAAAACTAAATCACAGGCTTCTGACAAAAAACGAGCAGTTCTAGTAAGATTTGTAATATGAATACCTTTACGCTTTGCAGAGATGTAAGGTGCCATTCTAGGATTCCATTTCCTAGTACCATGACCAAAATGAACTCCTGCTTCCATCATCTCTTCTAAATTAATGTTCCAATATCTTCTTGTCATTTTTCCCCACACTTTCTCTTTTTTTTTTTTTTAAGAGACGAGGTACCCTGAAATAAATAATTGTTCCGACGGAACCTTCTCCCGGAGATTGACCCTTGATACATGGTCCAAGTGATTAATTCCTTTCTATTCGTTATTATCTTTATTACCCAATAAAAAGACCGGACCATACCATATAATTAAAGTTAAAAGAAAAGAATCAATTTGCTCTTAGGAATCATGAAATCCCGTAAATTATTGTTCTGGTGTATTATGGAAATTATTTGGGATGTAAGAACCAAATAATTCTCTGTGGTGGAACAAAATATCTCTAATTTCCCCCTCGAATAGATTCTTCTTTTTGATTTCCAAGGGAATGTTGTTGTCTTGCCTTGAACGGTGCACTAATCCCTTGAATCCGGTACCAACAGGTATCATCCCCCCCAGAACAACGTTCTCTTTCAGGCCTTTCAACCAATCAATACGACCTCGTAGAGCGGCTTTTGCTAAAACTCGAGCAGTTTCTTGAAAACTTGCTTCGGATATGAAACTTTGAGTATTCAGAGATGCCCTGGTAATTCCCAATAAGATGGCTCGGTAACAGATCGCTTCTTCCAAAGCACGCCCTGTTCGTTCCGCTCGAAACAATCCTATTAGTTCTCCGGGTGAAAAAACATTAGACATTCCATCTTCTGAAACCAACACTTTTGATGTTATTTGACGTACAATAATCTCTATATGCCTATTATGGATTTGCACCCCCTGGGATCGATAAACCCTTTGGATCTTATTAACCAAAGAGATACGACTTTGCGCTATGGTTAGCTCAGCACCAATCAAGAATTCCCACGGAATTCCAAGAATTCTTTTTATATGTTCGTTCCAACCCTCAACCCTCTTTTCTAGGTTCATCGATATTGAATCAATCGAACGCACTTCTAACACTTGTTCCACTTTTGGAAGACCTTGCGTTATATCACCCGATCTCGATTTTTCATATATAAATGTAACTAATGTATCCCCTTCGTAAAGGATTTCTCCATAATGACCATGAACGGTTGCCCCTGGGGTGGCCAAATGAGGCTTAGCTGATCTTA
Source organism: Tasmannia lanceolata (assembly GCF_043159265.1). Classification (NCBI taxonomy): domain Eukaryota; kingdom Viridiplantae; phylum Streptophyta; class Magnoliopsida; order Canellales; family Winteraceae; genus Tasmannia; species Tasmannia lanceolata. The sequence continues at coordinate 2,807 of NW_027519853.1, read as the reverse complement.
TGACTAAGGAGTCAACATGAACAATTAGAACTTGACCAGATTTTATCTGTGGTCCATATTTGGATATACATACATTTTCACAAATAAACTGTCCGAGGACAATTATTTTGGATGTCTTCTCACAATAATCGTGATGGAGAAAGCACCAAGTCAAATCGAATGGATGAAAAATGATGTTCCTGCATGGATAGGGATTATAAATTCTCCCATTTTCATCCATTAAATAATATTTAAGTACTTGTAAAGTCTGTTTTAAATTGTCAAGTAGCAAATATTTATTTAACAAGATCTGATTATGAGTTATTAAATAGTAAGGTGAATAAAAATTCGCAATTTTAGGTACAGTCCCTAAGGGACCCAACGAATTCCTAATCGGAATCATGGGATCCTCTTTAATTTGAATTGATTCTTTTGTCACATTGTGAGATTTAGAACCATTGAATGGACCAATTCGAGAACAATTGGATAATGACAAAATTAGAAAAGATTGGCATTCCTTATTTCTATTCAGCAACGTACGAATAGTTCCTTGATGTTGGGTAAGTGATTGAATCCTCCTCGCCTTGGAATAAAAAGGATTGATATTGGTGTGATCTGATCCATTATCTGGGATCAATCCCGAACCCGCCATATCATTCCTTTTTCCGATATACGAAATAGGGGACTTCACTAAGTCAATTCTTATGAAATCTCGAATCAGATCATTTGCCCTCACTTCAACAATGGAAGCCTGAACCTTTTCTATAGAACCATTTCGGTCTTGGTCCCAATTCAATACTAAACAAGTACGAACTAATTGAATACTTGTGTAATAAATTCCTCGAATTGGTTTGCCATTTCTATAAAGGATATAATTTTCAACTCGGAATTTCACATTATCCCTTTCTTGCAACAGATCCTGGGGAAAAAGCGTTGCTAAATTGATACCATCAGCTATTTCATATGTGACTACGGATCGAACCGAAACAAAATACTTTTTCTTGGTAGGTGTGATCCGTTGGACATAGATCCAATTTTGTAATTTTTTTGATTCCTTAGAATTTTTTTTTCCCGTTCCTGGTGGTATCAAGATGCCGCTGTGCCGGGAGATCTTATCTGTCTCTCCAGGAAAATGGATATCTCCAGAAAAGATTTTCAGTTCAATCCTTTTTTTTTTTCTCTCCACTCGGACTAATCCACCTACGCGGCTTCTTGTATTTAAAGTGATTCGTGTATCGACTCCAATGATACTATTGTTCTGTACCATTATGGACGAAGAGCCAGGTAAGATATGCACTTCTTCGGGAATGAAAAAAAAGCGATCTACTTTCATTTGGTATTTCGGACTAAATTCCTTTGCTCCTCGATACTCAATCAAATCCTCTTTTTTGACGATTGAATCCACTTCTACAGTCCCATACTTAGTAATTCCTGAACTGCTTCTTCTGTATCGGGGATCGTCGAAATAAGCAAGAATACTATTTCTACGTAAAATACCATTTATGGGTATTTCAATCGAGATACCAGAACGAGGCATTAGTTCTTTCTCTCGTTCTTGATCATATTGGAATGGGATGATGAATCTATTTCTTCGCCTTTTCGCCAATAAATCAGAATTCTCGTGGAGAATGGCAGGATATATGAAATTCCAACGACCATTGGATATGATTCGAGCAGGTCCTGAATAATCAAGAATCTTTCCCTCTTTTTTACCGGAAGGATCTGAACTAAACAATTTGTGTCTCACTCGATCATTAGTCACTGAGAGGTCAGAACTCTCTCTCTGTTCGACAGAAAGAGAATGAATGTTCATTTGATCTTGATCCTTGTGGAGCGAAAAAGGCACTATACTAGATCTGCACGGACCCCCCGATAATATCCATAAATGACTTGTTTTAGGTAAGAGATGAACATTACCATATGTATATTCAGGTGCATGGTACACATCGGTACTCCAGTGCATTTCTCCCTCTGAGTCAGAATAAATATGTTTTCGAACTCTCTCTTTAAAATTGAAAGTGGATGTTCCAGCGCGAATCTCGGCAATCACTTGTTCTGATTCTACATATTGATCATTTTGAACTAAAAGAAAACTTTTTGGTGGAATATTCACATTATGTAGAATATCCTGACTCTCAATAGTGACATACAGGTCTATATAACATAGAAAAGCAGGATGCCCATGACGTGTACGTGTGGGATGAACCAAATCCTCATTGAATTTTATTTTTCCATTAGAGGGGGCTCGTACATGTTCTGCAGTACCACCTGTGAATACTCCACCGGTATGAAAAGTTCTTAATGTTAGTTGAGTCCCTGGTTCCCCAATTGATTGACCCGCAATGATACCTACTGCTTCTCCCAATTCGACCAGGTCACCATGAGTGGGACTCCGACCATAACATAATCGACAGATCCAAGATGTACTCCTGCAAATAAAGGGGGTTCGAATATATATTGATTGTGCTCGAAAGGTTATGAATCGATTGACAAGCCCAACCCCAATATCTTGATTTCGAGCGGCAATGCATCGTAGACCCATATATATATCGTCTGCTAATACACGACCAATTAGTGTTTGGATCAACATTTTTTCCGTCATCCCATTTCGAGGACTCACGGAAATACCTCGGATAGTGCCACAATCTGTTCTACGTACAACAATGTGTTGAACTACTTCAACAAGTCGACGCGTGAGGTATCCAGCATCTGATGTTCGTACAGCAGTATCCACAACTCCTTTGCGAGCTCCGTAGCAAGAAATGAGATATTCCGTTAAAGAAAGTCCTTCGCGTAAATTGCTTTGAATGGGTAAATCAATCATTTGT
>NW_027519852.1:0-10000 GCF_043159265.1 Tasmannia lanceolata | reverse complement strand
GAAGTGGCTTTGATACGTTACTCACAACAATCGGATTTTCGTCGGGATCTAATCAAAGGATCCATGCGCGCTCAAAGACGTAAAACAGTGACTTGGGAAATGTTTCAAACAAATGTGCATTCCCCGCTTTTTTTGGACAGAATAGACAAAACATTTTTTTTCTCTTTTGATATCTCTGGAATGATTAATCCACTTTTTAGGAATTGGATAGGAAAGGATCCGCAACTCAAAACCTCAGATTCTGAGGAGGAAGAGGCAAAAGAAAAAGAGAAAAAAAAGAAAGAGCAAAAAGAGGAGAATGAACGGATAGCAATATCAGAAACTTGGGATACTATTATATTTGCTCAAGCAATAAGAGGTTCTATGTTAGTAACCCAATCGATTCTTAGAAAATACATCATATTGCCTTCATTGATAATAGCTAAAAATCTTGGCCGTATGTTATTATTTCAATTTCCCGAGTGGTACGAGGATTTGAAGGAGTGGAATAAAGAAATGCATGTTAAATGCACCTATAATGGTGTTCAATTATCAGAAACAGAATTTCCGAAAAACTGGTTAACAGATGGGATTCAGATAAAGATCTTATTTCCTTTCTGTCTGAAACCTTGGCGGGGATCTAAACTACAATTTCATCATAGAGATCCAATGAAAAACAAAGGAAAAATAGAAAATTTTTGTTTTTTAACGGTCTGGGGAATGGAAACTGAATTACCTTTTGGTTCTCCACGAAAAGAACCTTCTTTTTTTGAACCCATTTTTAAAGAACTCGAAAAAAAAACGAGAAAAGTTCAAAAAAAATATTTTCGAGTTTTCAGAATTTTAAAAGAAAGAACAAAATGTTGTCTAAAGGTCTCAAAAGAAAAAATAAGATGGGTTATCAAAATAGTTCTATTTATAAAAAGAATAATGAAAGAGCTTACAAAAGTGAACTCAATTTTATTATTTGGGTTGAGGAAAGGCTATCAACCGAGTGAAACTGGAAAAGATTTCATAATCAGTAATAAGATTACTCACGACTCGACTATTCAAATTAGATCCATGGATTGGACAAATTATTCACTGACAGAAAAAAAAATGAAAGATCTGACTGATAGTACAACCAAAATCAAAAATCAAATAGAAAAAATAAAAAAAGACAAGAAAAAAATATTTCTAACTACAGATACAGATATAAATATTAGTCCTAACAAGACAAGTTTTGATGATGAAAGATCGGAATCACAGAAACATATTTGGCAGAGATCAAAAAAAAGAAGTGCCCGATTAATACGTAAATCGCAATATTTTATAAAATATTTCATTGAAAGAATATACATAGATATCTTTCTATGTGCCATTAACATTCCCAGGATTAATACACAACTTTTCCTTGAATCAACAAAAAATCTTATCGATAAATATATTTACAATAATGAAACAAATAAAGAAGGAATTGATGAAACAAATCAAAATACAACTCAGTTTATTTTGACTATCCAAAAGTCACTTTCTATTTCGAATATTCGAAATAATAATTCACAGATTTATTGTAACTTATCTTTCTTGTCCCAAGCATATGTATTTTACAAATTATCACAAAACCAAGAAGTTATTAACAAGTATCACTTGATATCTGTACTTCAATATCATGGCGCATCTCCTTTTATTAAGCATAGAATAAAGGACTATTTGGGTACACGAGGAATTTTTGATTTCAAACCAAGACATAAGAAATTTTCGAATTCCAGAATGAATGAATGGAAAAACTGGTTAAAGCGTCATTATCAATACAATTTATCTCAGAATAGATGGTCTAGATTAGTATCGAAAAAATGGCGAACTAGAGTCAATCATCGTCGTACGATTGAAAATAAAGATTCCAAAAAATGGGATTCATATGAAAAAGAAAAAGACCAATTCATTTATTACGAGAAAGAAAATGATTGCGCGGTGAATTCATTGCCGAGTCAAAAAGAAAAATTTAAAAAACACTACAGATATGATCTTTTATCGTGTAAATATATTAATTATGAGGATAGGAAGAGCTCATATATTTATGTATCCCCGTTAAAAGTAAATGGGGGCCGAGAGATTCCCTATAATGACAACACACCTAAACCCGAATCATGTTATGTACTGGGGGATATAGCTATTAGTGATTATCTAGAAGAAGAGTCTATTATGGATACGGGTAAAAATCCGGATAGAAAATATTTTGAGTGGAGAATTCTGCATTTTTGTCTTAGAAAAAATATCGATATTGATACCTGGACCGATATGGATACTGGGACCAATATTAATAAAAATACTAAGAATGGGATTAATGATTATGAAATAATTGATAAAAAAGATCTTTTTTATTTCACGATTCATCAAGAAATCAACCCACCCAATCAAAAAAAAAACTTTTTTGATTGGATGGGAATGAATGAAGAAATGCGATATCGTCCCATATCGAATCTGGAATCTTGGTTCTTCCCAGAATTTGTGCGACTTTATGATACATATAAAATGAAACCATGGATCATACCAATCAAATTACTTCTTTTAAATTTTCATGGAAATAAAAACATTAGTGAAAATAAAAACATTAGTGAAAATCAAAAAAAAGATCTTCGTATATCATCTAATCAAAAAGAATATCTTGAATTAGAGAACCGAAATAAAGAAAAAGAAGAAGAACAGCCGGGCCAAGGGGATATTAGATCAGATGCACGAAACCAAGAGAATCTTGAATCAGATGCACAAAAAAAAAAAAAATATGTTGAAAAGGATTACGCGGAATCAGACATTAAAAAAAGGAGAAAGAAAAGAAAATACAAGAGCAACAGAGAAGCAGAACTAGAGTTCTTCCTAAAAAGATATTTGCTTTTTCAATTGAGATGGGACGATTCTTTGAATCAAAGAATGATCAATAATATCAAGGTATATTGCCTCCTGCTTAGACTGATAAATCCAAGGGAAATTGCTATATCCTCTATTCAAAGAGGAGAAATGCGCCTGGACGTAATGTTGATTCAGAAGGATCTCACTCTTACGGAATTGATAAAAAGGGGAATATTTATTATTGAACCAGCCCGCCTGTCTATAAAACGGGATGGACAATTTATTATGTATCAAACCATAGGCATTTCATTGGTCCATAAGAGTAAACACCAAACTAATCGAGAACGTCGAGAAAAAAAATATGTTGATGAGAATTCTTTCAATGGATCTATTGCACAACATGGAAAGATGCTTATGAATGGAGATGAAAATCATTATGATTTTCTTGTTCCTGAAAATATTCTATCTCCTAGACGTCGTAGAAAATTGAGAATTTTAATGTGTTTCAATTTCAGTAATGAGAATATTGTGGATATAAATCCAGTATTTTTCAATGAGAATAACGTAAAGAACTCTGGGCAATTTTTGGATGAGGACAAGTGTCTTGATACAGATACAAATAAATTCATTCAATTCAAATTATTTCTTTGGCCCAATTATCGATTAGAAGATTTAGCTTGTATGAATCGCTATTGGTTTGATACGAATAATGGCAGTCGTTTCAGTATGTCAAGAATATATATGTATCCACGATTCAGAATTAGTTAATGGTACATTTTATATACATCATGTATCATAGCCGATATATGAAGACAGACAGGTGTACACACACGTTGTGTTACATTACATTCTGACACATGATACTGATTCAATGACGTATCAATTGGACCTAGGAATGAATCAACAGAATCTTCTTAAACCCAAATCATTCTCTTTCGTGGGTCCAGAAATGTACCATCCCTTTCTATGTATTGTATCCGAATCAAATTACAAATTAAATTGGATTTATTAATTCAATTTAAATAGAAAAAGTTATTATATGAATAAATCCAGATTATTGTGTGTACCAGATCGAAATGACTGGCATTATCATTTTATTATTATTCCTGATCGGTAAAATCCATATTTGTGGGAACGAAAGAAAAAAAAAAAGAGAGAAGAATTATTCTTTTTTATGGTAAAAAATTTATTTATCTCGGTTATTCCGCAAGAAGAAAAAGAAAAAAACAAAGGGTCTGTTGAATTTCAAGTATTCAATTTCACCAATAAGATACGGAGACTTACTGCACATTTTGAATTTCACAGAAAAGACTATTTATCTCAGAGAGGTCTGCGAAAAATTCTGGGAAAACGTCAACGGCTGCTGGCTTATTTGTCAAAAAAAAATAGAGTACGTTATAAGGAATTAATTGGTCAGTTGGATATTCGGGAGCCAAAAAATCGTTAATTTGAGGATTCATTTGAATTTTTTGGTTTATTAGATCTTGAATTTTGATGAACTTTGTTTCGTTTTCAACAATTCATGGAATAATGAATCGGGGAAGAAAGCATATGACTGTACCGGCTACAAAAAAAGACCTCATGATAGTCAATATGGGCCCTCACCACCCATCAATGCATGGTGTTCTTCGACTCATTGTTACTCTAGATGGTGAAGATGTTATTGACTGTGAACCTATATTGGGTTATTTACACAGAGGAATGGAAAAAATTGCGGAAAACCGAACAATTATACAATATCTGCCGTATGTAACACGTTGGGATTATTTAGCTACTATGTTCACAGAGGCAATAACGGTAAATGCCCCCGAACAATTGGGAAATATTCAAGTACCTAAAAGAGCCAGTTATATCAGAGTTATTATGCTGGAGCTAAGTCGTATAGCTTCTCATTTGTTATGGCTTGGGCCTTTTATGGCAGATATCGGTGCACAGACTCCTTTCTTCTATATTTTCCGAGAGAGAGAATTGCTATATGATCTATTCGAAGCTGCCACAGGTATGCGAATGATGCATAATTATTTCCGTATCGGAGGAGTAGCTGCTGATCTACCTCACGGATGGATAGATAAATGTTTGGATTTCTGCGATTATTCTTTAACAGGAGTTGTTGAATATCAAAAGCTTATTACGCGGAATCCTATTTTTTTGGAACGAGTTGAAGGAGTGGGCATTATTGGTGGAGAGGAAGCAATAAATTGGGGTTTATCGGGACCAATGCTACGAGCTTCCGGAATCCAATGGGATCTTCGTAAAGTTGATCATTATGAGTGTTACGATGAATTCGATTGGGAAGTCCAATGGCAAAAAGAAGGAGACTCATTAGCTCGTTATTTAGTACGAATCAGTGAAATGACGGAATCTATAAAAATTCTTCAACAGGCTCTGGAAGGAATTCCGGGGGGACCCTATGAGAATTTAGAAGTACGACGCTTTGATAGAGCAAAGGATTCTGAATGGAACGATTTTGAATACCGATTCATTAGTAAAAAACCTTCTCCCACCTTTGAATTGTTAAAACAAGAACTTTATGTGAGAGTAGAAGCCCCAAAAGGAGAATTAGGAATTTTTCTGATAGGAGATAATAGTGTTTTTCCCTGGAGATGGAAAATTCGTCCACCGGGTTTCATAAATTTGCAAATTATTCCTCAGCTAGTTAAAAGAATGAAATTGGCTGATATCATGACGATACTAGGTAGTATAGATATCATTATGGGAGAAGTTGATCGTTGAAATGATAATTGATACGACAGAAGTACAAGCTATCAATTCTTTTTCCAGATCGGAATCTTTAAAAGAAGGCTATGGCCTTATAGGGACGCTTGTCCCTATTTTTACTCCCGTATCGGGGATCACAATAGGGGTACTCGTGATTGTGTGGTTAGAAAGAGAAATATCCGCAGGGATACAACAACGTATTGGGCCTGAATATGCTGGTCCCTTGGGAATTCTTCAAGCTCTAGCGGATGGGACAAAACTGCTTTTCAAAGAGGATCTTCTCCCATCTAGAGGAGATATTCGTTTATTCAGTATCGGGCCATCCATAGCGGTCATATCAATTCTACTAAGTTATTCAGTAATTCCTTTTGGCTATCGCCTTGTTCTAGCCGATCTCGGTATAGGTGTTTTTTTGTGGATCGCCATTTCCAGTATTGCTCCTATTGGACTTCTTATGTCAGGATATGGATCGAATAATAAATATTTCAGGTGGTCTACGAGCTGCTGCTCAATCTATTAGTTATGAAATACCATTAACTCCATGTGTGTTATCAATATCTCTACGTGTGATTCGTTGCAACATTAACTTTTATTTCTTTCCTTTATTTCTAGGAAAGAGGTTGAATGTATTGAATAGATATCTTGATTTTTTTATTCACCATTTAGGTTGATGAACTAAACGAGATGGTTATATGAGTGAAACAAAACAGCTTATGAATTCGCAGTAAGAAGATTGATTCTCATTCCCTATGTACGAGAGGAAAGTGTAAGTAAAGATAAGCGGTGGAAACTGTTTACCCCAAGATTGGTTGATTAGTCATCATGACTTGAAGCGGGTGCAAAAGATCAACTGTATGGAGTTTCTACAATTGTTATTGTATGCATTATCATATCGGGAATCAATCAAAAATGAGTGGACGGTTAGGAACACCAAGGTACACAAAGGATTCGTCATGGAAATAATGTAAGGTATCAAAAACCAAAGGGATATTTTTGCATAAAAGGAATCATAATGAGGGCTTTAAGTTGGTAGAAATGATCAAGCAGTACTTCCCCATGATTCCGATCCAGAGTATGCTCCTATCCACTGATTAAAGAAATGACTATCGGGAACGAAGTAATCCTTTATTTTTTTTTTGAGAATCCCCTCTTCTGCGAAAGAAGAACAGGAACGAAAGAAATGGAATGCAATAGGAAAAATAAATAGTAATAGATCTTTCTTTATTCTTTCTTTCCTCCATCCCATCCGTATTAATACAGATAGGCTTCTTATCATGATTCATGAAATGAACTAATGTAGAGTGTCTAATTCTTTTTCGTAATCGAAAGATATGGGTAGAAATATCTATTGATACAACGAGTATTTTATTGAAAGATTAAGCTATTACTGAACAAAGATAAATTGTAATATTAATTATAAAATAAATTATGAGAGCAATTCGGAAGCACTTTGAATTTGTTATTATAGCAGACAGAATTCCATTGGTCTAATTAGGGACTCCCTGATGCATCTTTACTCTATTCACTCTCAAAAAATGCCGAGGTAATACTGAATCAGTCCTTAGATTTATTTGTGGCCATCGAGGAGCCGTATGAAGCTGAGGTCTCATGTACGGTTCTGAAATAGCGATGGGAACAGTGATGTTATCATCGACTATGATTATCTAACAGTTCAAGTACAATTGATATAGTTGAGGCACAGTCAAAATATGGGTTTTGGGGATGGAATCTGTGGCGTCAACCCATAGGGTTTATAGTTTTTATAATTTCTTCCCTAGCAGAATGTGAGAGATTACCTTTTGATTTACCAGAAGCAGAAGAAGAATTAGTAGCGGGTTATCAAACCGAATATTCAGGTATCAAATTTGGTTTATTTTACGTTGCTTCTTACCTAAATCTACTAGTTTCTTCATTATTTGTAACAGTTCTTTACTTGGGCGGGTGGAATCTCTCTATTCCGTACATATTCATTCCTGAACTTTTCGGAATAAATAAAACGGGGGGAGTATTTGGAACAACGATTGGTATCCTTATTACATTAGCTAAAGCTTATTTGTTCCTGTTCATTCCTATCACAACAAGATGGACTTTACCTAGGATGAGAATGGACCAACTATTAAATCTTGGATGGAAATTTCTTTTACCCATTTCTCTGGGTAATCTATTATTGACAACTTCTTCCCAACTCCTTTCACTGTAACAGTATATGATACTCTAGATTCATAACCTCCCTTAAGCAAGAGAAAGAAATATCAAATTATTCATGGATAGCCACGATATGTTCCCTATGATGACTGGGTTCATGAATTATGGTCAACAAACAGTACGAGCTGCAAGGTACATTGGTCAAAGTTTCATGATTACCTTATCCCACGCGAATCGTTTACCTATAACTATTCAATATCCTTATGAAAAATCGATCACATCAGAGCGTTTCCGTGGTCGAATCCACTTTGAATTTGATAAATGCATTGCTTGTGAAGTATGTGTTCGTGTATGTCCCATAGATCTACCCGTTGTTGATTGGAGATTGGAAACAGATATTAGAAAGAAACGGTTGCTTAATTATAGTATTGATTTTGGAATCTGTATATTTTGTGGTAACTGCGTCGAGTATTGTCCAACAAACTGTCTATCAATGACTGAAGAATATGAACTTTCCACTTATGATCGTCACGAATTGAATTATAATCAAATTGCTTTGGGTCGGTTACCAATGTCAGTAATTGGGGATTACACAATTCGAACAATTATGAATTCGACTCAAATTAAAATAACCACAGATAAACCCCTTGATTCAATAACGATTACCAATGACTAAGATTCATTTTTGATCTAAAGGAGTGAAGCTTCTTTCATTTTGGTTGGTCAGTAACTACAAATCATAACTATTGATTGGTGAGAATCGCGGCTTGATTTGGATTTAGAATATATGAATATAGTCATGATGATTTCGGAATATCAAACTCCGAACTACTCTTTCGGATACAGAAGTGGAATTAGTCCAATAACTGTATCTACCTCAATCCAGACCCCATTACGATTCAATTAGAAACGTATCATATACAATGAAAAAAACAAGGTAACCTCTTTTTTCCTGGCTGGGTCAGTAAGGTCATGAAATATTTCAACTTTTTTTTATCTCTTATTTTATACATAATGGATTTACCTGGGCCAATACATGATATTCTTTTAGTATTTTTGGGATCAGGTCTTATACTAGGGGGTCTAGGAGTGGTATTACTTACCAATCCCATTTTTTCTGCCTTTTCATTGGGATTGGTTCTTGTTTGTATATCCTTATTCCATATTCTATCTAACTCCTATTTTGTAGCTGCTGCACAGCTCCTTATTTACGTGGGAGCTGTAAATGTCTTAATCATATTTGCTGTGATGTTCATGAATGGTTCAGAATATTACAATGATTTCTATCTTTGGACCGTTGGAGATGGGGTCACTTCACTGGTTTGTACAAGTATTCTTTTTTCACTAATTACTACTATTTCAGATACGTCATGGTATGGGATTATTTGGACTACAGGATCAAACCAGATTATAGAGCAGGACCTGATAAGTAATGTTCAACAAATTGGGATTCATTTATCAACAGATTTTTATCTTCCATTTGAACTCATTTCTATAATTCTTTTAGTTGCCTTGATAGGTGCAATTGCTATGGCTCGTCAGTAATAAATACTTAGAATTAGAAATGAATTAGAAATCCAAAATAAAATTAAAATAAATTTAAAATAAAAATAAATAAGGCCTTGTTCTGTCTTCTTGTATTGTTATTACATCCATTTTGCTTCAATTCAATTTATATATTTATTGTTCATATATTAAATTAAAAAGGGTTTTGTTTTAGTTCGATCCATTACCAATACCTTCCTTTGTTCCGTACTTGTTTTATATTCGAGTCAATCAGTGAAATTGTTGTTCATATTGAAATGAATCGAGATTGATGAGGAGTTGGTCAATGATGCTCGAGCATGTACTTATTTTGAGTGCCTATTTATTTTCTATTGGTATTTATGGATTGATCACAAGTCGAAATATGGTTAGAGCACTTATGTGTCTTGAGCTTATACTGAATGCGGTTAATATGAATCTCGTAACGTTTTCTGATTTATTTGATAGTCGACAATTAAAAGGAGACATTTTCTCGATCTTTGTTATAGCTATTGCAGCCGCTGAAGCAGCTATTGGGCCAGCTATTGTTTCGTCGATCCATCGTAACAGAAAATCAACTCGTATCAATCAATCGAACTTGTTGAATAAATAGTCATAATGATATAAAAAAAGACAGATATATATAATATTATATTCACCAATTAAAATTAGCATATATGACTCGTATGACCATGTTTGCTGAAACGTAAGAAATCAAAGTATCTTGGTCCTCTTTCCTAAACAGATCCAGAGGTAAATTGATTCTAAAAAAAAATCAATTCTGGTAAACTACTGATTCATCTGG
>NW_027519851.1:0-15000 GCF_043159265.1 Tasmannia lanceolata | reverse complement strand
TGATCCAAACGATCAAACTATTAGAAATAAATCCATTGGAATAAAGGAAATCGGTAAAAAGGTTCCTCGATGGTCATATAAATTGACCGACGATTTGAAAGAACAAGAGGCGGAAAATGAGGAAGGATCGACGGAGGATCCTGGTATTCGTTCAAGAAAAGCCAAACGTGTGGTAATTTATACTGATAACGATCAGAATATCAATACTCATACTAGTACTAATACTAATAATGATAGTGATCAAGCGGAAGAAGTGGCTTTGATACGTTACTCACAACAATCGGATTTTCGTCGGGATCTAATCAAAGGATCCATGCGCGCTCAAAGACGTAAAACAGTGACTTGGGAAATGTTTCAAACAAATGTGCATTCCCCGCTTTTTTTGGACAGAATAGACAAAACATTTTTTTTCTCTTTTGATATCTCTGGAATGATTAATCCACTTTTTAGGAATTGGATAGGAAAGGATCCGCAACTCAAAACCTCAGATTCTGAGGAGGAAGAGGCAAAAGAAAAAGAGAAAAAAAAGAAAGAGCAAAAAGAGGAGAATGAACGGATAGCAATATCAGAAACTTGGGATACTATTATATTTGCTCAAGCAATAAGAGGTTCTATGTTAGTAACCCAATCGATTCTTAGAAAATACATCATATTGCCTTCATTGATAATAGCTAAAAATCTTGGCCGTATGTTATTATTTCAATTTCCCGAGTGGTACGAGGATTTGAAGGAGTGGAATAAAGAAATGCATGTTAAATGCACCTATAATGGTGTTCAATTATCAGAAACAGAATTTCCGAAAAACTGGTTAACAGATGGGATTCAGATAAAGATCTTATTTCCTTTCTGTCTGAAACCTTGGCGGGGATCTAAACTACAATTTCATCATAGAGATCCAATGAAAAACAAAGGAAAAATAGAAAATTTTTGTTTTTTAACGGTCTGGGGAATGGAAACTGAATTACCTTTTGGTTCTCCACGAAAAGAACCTTCTTTTTTTGAACCCATTTTTAAAGAACTCGAAAAAAAAACGAGAAAAGTTCAAAAAAAATATTTTCGAGTTTTCAGAATTTTAAAAGAAAGAACAAAATGTTGTCTAAAGGTCTCAAAAGAAAAAATAAGATGGGTTATCAAAATAGTTCTATTTATAAAAAGAATAATGAAAGAGCTTACAAAAGTGAACTCAATTTTATTATTTGGGTTGAGGAAAGGCTATCAACCGAGTGAAACTGGAAAAGATTTCATAATCAGTAATAAGATTACTCACGACTCGACTATTCAAATTAGATCCATGGATTGGACAAATTATTCACTGACAGAAAAAAAAATGAAAGATCTGACTGATAGTACAACCAAAATCAAAAATCAAATAGAAAAAATAAAAAAAGACAAGAAAAAAATATTTCTAACTACAGATACAGATATAAATATTAGTCCTAACAAGACAAGTTTTGATGATGAAAGATCGGAATCACAGAAACATATTTGGCAGAGATCAAAAAAAAGAAGTGCCCGATTAATACGTAAATCGCAATATTTTATAAAATATTTCATTGAAAGAATATACATAGATATCTTTCTATGTGCCATTAACATTCCCAGGATTAATACACAACTTTTCCTTGAATCAACAAAAAATCTTATCGATAAATATATTTACAATAATGAAACAAATAAAGAAGGAATTGATGAAACAAATCAAAATACAACTCAGTTTATTTTGACTATCCAAAAGTCACTTTCTATTTCGAATATTCGAAATAATAATTCACAGATTTATTGTAACTTATCTTTCTTGTCCCAAGCATATGTATTTTACAAATTATCACAAAACCAAGAAGTTATTAACAAGTATCACTTGATATCTGTACTTCAATATCATGGCGCATCTCCTTTTATTAAGCATAGAATAAAGGACTATTTGGGTACACGAGGAATTTTTGATTTCAAACCAAGACATAAGAAATTTTCGAATTCCAGAATGAATGAATGGAAAAACTGGTTAAAGCGTCATTATCAATACAATTTATCTCAGAATAGATGGTCTAGATTAGTATCGAAAAAATGGCGAACTAGAGTCAATCATCGTCGTACGATTGAAAATAAAGATTCCAAAAAATGGGATTCATATGAAAAAGAAAAAGACCAATTCATTTATTACGAGAAAGAAAATGATTGCGCGGTGAATTCATTGCCGAGTCAAAAAGAAAAATTTAAAAAACACTACAGATATGATCTTTTATCGTGTAAATATATTAATTATGAGGATAGGAAGAGCTCATATATTTATGTATCCCCGTTAAAAGTAAATGGGGGCCGAGAGATTCCCTATAATGACAACACACCTAAACCCGAATCATGTTATGTACTGGGGGATATAGCTATTAGTGATTATCTAGAAGAAGAGTCTATTATGGATACGGGTAAAAATCCGGATAGAAAATATTTTGAGTGGAGAATTCTGCATTTTTGTCTTAGAAAAAATATCGATATTGATACCTGGACCGATATGGATACTGGGACCAATATTAATAAAAATACTAAGAATGGGATTAATGATTATGAAATAATTGATAAAAAAGATCTTTTTTATTTCACGATTCATCAAGAAATCAACCCACCCAATCAAAAAAAAAACTTTTTTGATTGGATGGGAATGAATGAAGAAATGCGATATCGTCCCATATCGAATCTGGAATCTTGGTTCTTCCCAGAATTTGTGCGACTTTATGATACATATAAAATGAAACCATGGATCATACCAATCAAATTACTTCTTTTAAATTTTCATGGAAATAAAAACATTAGTGAAAATAAAAACATTAGTGAAAATCAAAAAAAAGATCTTCGTATATCATCTAATCAAAAAGAATATCTTGAATTAGAGAACCGAAATAAAGAAAAAGAAGAAGAACAGCCGGGCCAAGGGGATATTAGATCAGATGCACGAAACCAAGAGAATCTTGAATCAGATGCACACAAAAAAAAAAAAATATGTTGAAAAGGATTACGCGGAATCAGACATTAAAAAAAGGAGAAAGAAAAGAAAATACAAGAGCAACAGAGAAGCAGAACTAGAGTTCTTCCTAAAAAGATATTTGCTTTTTCAATTGAGATGGGACGATTCTTTGAATCAAAGAATGATCAATAATATCAAGGTATATTGCCTCCTGCTTAGACTGATAAATCCAAGGGAAATTGCTATATCCTCTATTCAAAGAGGAGAAATGCGCCTGGACGTAATGTTGATTCAGAAGGATCTCACTCTTACGGAATTGATAAAAAGGGGAATATTTATTATTGAACCAGCCCGCCTGTCTATAAAACGGGATGGACAATTTATTATGTATCAAACCATAGGCATTTCATTGGTCCATAAGAGTAAACACCAAACTAATCGAGAACGTCGAGAAAAAAAATATGTTGATGAGAATTCTTTCAATGGATCTATTGCACAACATGGAAAGATGCTTATGAATGGAGATGAAAATCATTATGATTTTCTTGTTCCTGAAAATATTCTATCTCCTAGACGTCGTAGAAAATTGAGAATTTTAATGTGTTTCAATTTCAGTAATGAGAATATTGTGGATATAAATCCAGTATTTTTCAATGAGAATAACGTAAAGAACTCTGGGCAATTTTTGGATGAGGACAAGTGTCTTGATACAGATACAAATAAATTCATTCAATTCAAATTATTTCTTTGGCCCAATTATCGATTAGAAGATTTAGCTTGTATGAATCGCTATTGGTTTGATACGAATAATGGCAGTCGTTTCAGTATGTCAAGAATATATATGTATCCACGATTCAGAATTAGTTAATGGTACATTTTATATACATCATGTATCATAGCCGATATATGAAGACAGACAGGTGTACACACACGTTGTGTTACATTACATTCTGACACATGATACTGATTCAATGACGTATCAATTGGACCTAGGAATGAATCAACAGAATCTTCTTAAACCCAAATCATTCTCTTTCGTGGGTCCAGAAATGTACCATCCCTTTCTATGTATTGTATCCGAATCAAATTACAAATTAAATTGGATTTATTAATTCAATTTAAATAGAAAAAGTTATTATATGAATAAATCCAGATTATTGTGTGTACCAGATCGAAATGACTGGCATTATCATTTTATTATTATTCCTGATCGGTAAAATCCATATTTGTGGGAACGAAAGAAAAAAAAAAAGAGAGAAGAATTATTCTTTTTTATGGTAAAAAATTTATTTATCTCGGTTATTCCGCAAGAAGAAAAAGAAAAAAACAAAGGGTCTGTTGAATTTCAAGTATTCAATTTCACCAATAAGATACGGAGACTTACTGCACATTTTGAATTTCACAGAAAAGACTATTTATCTCAGAGAGGTCTGCGAAAAATTCTGGGAAAACGTCAACGGCTGCTGGCTTATTTGTCAAAAAAAAATAGAGTACGTTATAAGGAATTAATTGGTCAGTTGGATATTCGGGAGCCAAAAAATCGTTAATTTGAGGATTCATTTGAATTTTTTGGTTTATTAGATCTTGAATTTTGATGAACTTTGTTTCGTTTTCAACAATTCATGGAATAATGAATCGGGGAAGAAAGCATATGACTGTACCGGCTACAAAAAAAGACCTCATGATAGTCAATATGGGCCCTCACCACCCATCAATGCATGGTGTTCTTCGACTCATTGTTACTCTAGATGGTGAAGATGTTATTGACTGTGAACCTATATTGGGTTATTTACACAGAGGAATGGAAAAAATTGCGGAAAACCGAACAATTATACAATATCTGCCGTATGTAACACGTTGGGATTATTTAGCTACTATGTTCACAGAGGCAATAACGGTAAATGCCCCCGAACAATTGGGAAATATTCAAGTACCTAAAAGAGCCAGTTATATCAGAGTTATTATGCTGGAGCTAAGTCGTATAGCTTCTCATTTGTTATGGCTTGGGCCTTTTATGGCAGATATCGGTGCACAGACTCCTTTCTTCTATATTTTCCGAGAGAGAGAATTGCTATATGATCTATTCGAAGCTGCCACAGGTATGCGAATGATGCATAATTATTTCCGTATCGGAGGAGTAGCTGCTGATCTACCTCACGGATGGATAGATAAATGTTTGGATTTCTGCGATTATTCTTTAACAGGAGTTGTTGAATATCAAAAGCTTATTACGCGGAATCCTATTTTTTTGGAACGAGTTGAAGGAGTGGGCATTATTGGTGGAGAGGAAGCAATAAATTGGGGTTTATCGGGACCAATGCTACGAGCTTCCGGAATCCAATGGGATCTTCGTAAAGTTGATCATTATGAGTGTTACGATGAATTCGATTGGGAAGTCCAATGGCAAAAAGAAGGAGACTCATTAGCTCGTTATTTAGTACGAATCAGTGAAATGACGGAATCTATAAAAATTCTTCAACAGGCTCTGGAAGGAATTCCGGGGGGACCCTATGAGAATTTAGAAGTACGACGCTTTGATAGAGCAAAGGATTCTGAATGGAACGATTTTGAATACCGATTCATTAGTAAAAAACCTTCTCCCACCTTTGAATTGTTAAAACAAGAACTTTATGTGAGAGTAGAAGCCCCAAAAGGAGAATTAGGAATTTTTCTGATAGGAGATAATAGTGTTTTTCCCTGGAGATGGAAAATTCGTCCACCGGGTTTCATAAATTTGCAAATTATTCCTCAGCTAGTTAAAAGAATGAAATTGGCTGATATCATGACGATACTAGGTAGTATAGATATCATTATGGGAGAAGTTGATCGTTGAAATGATAATTGATACGACAGAAGTACAAGCTATCAATTCTTTTTCCAGATCGGAATCTTTAAAAGAAGGCTATGGCCTTATAGGGACGCTTGTCCCTATTTTTACTCCCGTATCGGGGATCACAATAGGGGTACTCGTGATTGTGTGGTTAGAAAGAGAAATATCCGCAGGGATACAACAACGTATTGGGCCTGAATATGCTGGTCCCTTGGGAATTCTTCAAGCTCTAGCGGATGGGACAAAACTGCTTTTCAAAGAGGATCTTCTCCCATCTAGAGGAGATATTCGTTTATTCAGTATCGGGCCATCCATAGCGGTCATATCAATTCTACTAAGTTATTCAGTAATTCCTTTTGGCTATCGCCTTGTTCTAGCCGATCTCGGTATAGGTGTTTTTTTGTGGATCGCCATTTCCAGTATTGCTCCTATTGGACTTCTTATGTCAGGATATGGATCGAATAATAAATATTTCAGGTGGTCTACGAGCTGCTGCTCAATCTATTAGTTATGAAATACCATTAACTCCATGTGTGTTATCAATATCTCTACGTGTGATTCGTTGCAACATTAACTTTTATTTCTTTCCTTTATTTCTAGGAAAGAGGTTGAATGTATTGAATAGATATCTTGATTTTTTTATTCACCATTTAGGTTGATGAACTAAACGAGATGGTTATATGAGTGAAACAAAACAGCTTATGAATTCGCAGTAAGAAGATTGATTCTCATTCCCTATGTACGAGAGGAAAGTGTAAGTAAAGATAAGCGGTGGAAACTGTTTACCCCAAGATTGGTTGATTAGTCATCATGACTTGAAGCGGGTGCAAAAGATCAACTGTATGGAGTTTCTACAATTGTTATTGTATGCATTATCATATCGGGAATCAATCAAAAATGAGTGGACGGTTAGGAACACCAAGGTACACAAAGGATTCGTCATGGAAATAATGTAAGGTATCAAAAACCAAAGGGATATTTTTGCATAAAAGGAATCATAATGAGGGCTTTAAGTTGGTAGAAATGATCAAGCAGTACTTCCCCATGATTCCGATCCAGAGTATGCTCCTATCCACTGATTAAAGAAATGACTATCGGGAACGAAGTAATCCTTTATTTTTTTTTTGAGAATCCCCTCTTCTGCGAAAGAAGAACAGGAACGAAAGAAATGGAATGCAATAGGAAAAATAAATAGTAATAGATCTTTCTTTATTCTTTCTTTCCTCCATCCCATCCGTATTAATACAGATAGGCTTCTTATCATGATTCATGAAATGAACTAATGTAGAGTGTCTAATTCTTTTTCGTAATCGAAAGATATGGGTAGAAATATCTATTGATACAACGAGTATTTTATTGAAAGATTAAGCTATTACTGAACAAAGATAAATTGTAATATTAATTATAAAATAAATTATGAGAGCAATTCGGAAGCACTTTGAATTTGTTATTATAGCAGACAGAATTCCATTGGTCTAATTAGGGACTCCCTGATGCATCTTTACTCTATTCACTCTCAAAAAATGCCGAGGTAATACTGAATCAGTCCTTAGATTTATTTGTGGCCATCGAGGAGCCGTATGAAGCTGAGGTCTCATGTACGGTTCTGAAATAGCGATGGGAACAGTGATGTTATCATCGACTATGATTATCTAACAGTTCAAGTACAATTGATATAGTTGAGGCACAGTCAAAATATGGGTTTTGGGGATGGAATCTGTGGCGTCAACCCATAGGGTTTATAGTTTTTATAATTTCTTCCCTAGCAGAATGTGAGAGATTACCTTTTGATTTACCAGAAGCAGAAGAAGAATTAGTAGCGGGTTATCAAACCGAATATTCAGGTATCAAATTTGGTTTATTTTACGTTGCTTCTTACCTAAATCTACTAGTTTCTTCATTATTTGTAACAGTTCTTTACTTGGGCGGGTGGAATCTCTCTATTCCGTACATATTCATTCCTGAACTTTTCGGAATAAATAAAACGGGGGGAGTATTTGGAACAACGATTGGTATCCTTATTACATTAGCTAAAGCTTATTTGTTCCTGTTCATTCCTATCACAACAAGATGGACTTTACCTAGGATGAGAATGGACCAACTATTAAATCTTGGATGGAAATTTCTTTTACCCATTTCTCTGGGTAATCTATTATTGACAACTTCTTCCCAACTCCTTTCACTGTAACAGTATATGATACTCTAGATTCATAACCTCCCTTAAGCAAGAGAAAGAAATATCAAATTATTCATGGATAGCCACGATATGTTCCCTATGATGACTGGGTTCATGAATTATGGTCAACAAACAGTACGAGCTGCAAGGTACATTGGTCAAAGTTTCATGATTACCTTATCCCACGCGAATCGTTTACCTATAACTATTCAATATCCTTATGAAAAATCGATCACATCAGAGCGTTTCCGTGGTCGAATCCACTTTGAATTTGATAAATGCATTGCTTGTGAAGTATGTGTTCGTGTATGTCCCATAGATCTACCCGTTGTTGATTGGAGATTGGAAACAGATATTAGAAAGAAACGGTTGCTTAATTATAGTATTGATTTTGGAATCTGTATATTTTGTGGTAACTGCGTCGAGTATTGTCCAACAAACTGTCTATCAATGACTGAAGAATATGAACTTTCCACTTATGATCGTCACGAATTGAATTATAATCAAATTGCTTTGGGTCGGTTACCAATGTCAGTAATTGGGGATTACACAATTCGAACAATTATGAATTCGACTCAAATTAAAATAACCACAGATAAACCCCTTGATTCAATAACGATTACCAATGACTAAGATTCATTTTTGATCTAAAGGAGTGAAGCTTCTTTCATTTTGGTTGGTCAGTAACTACAAATCATAACTATTGATTGGTGAGAATCGCGGCTTGATTTGGATTTAGAATATATGAATATAGTCATGATGATTTCGGAATATCAAACTCCGAACTACTCTTTCGGATACAGAAGTGGAATTAGTCCAATAACTGTATCTACCTCAATCCAGACCCCATTACGATTCAATTAGAAACGTATCATATACAAGAAAAAAACAAGGTAACCTCTTTTTTCCTGGCTGGGTCAGTAAGGTCATGAAATATTTCAACTTTTTTTTATCTCTTATTTTATACATAATGGATTTACCTGGGCCAATACATGATATTCTTTTAGTATTTTTGGGATCAGGTCTTATACTAGGGGGTCTAGGAGTGGTATTACTTACCAATCCCATTTTTTCTGCCTTTTCATTGGGATTGGTTCTTGTTTGTATATCCTTATTCCATATTCTATCTAACTCCTATTTTGTAGCTGCTGCACAGCTCCTTATTTACGTGGGAGCTGTAAATGTCTTAATCATATTTGCTGTGATGTTCATGAATGGTTCAGAATATTACAATGATTTCTATCTTTGGACCGTTGGAGATGGGGTCACTTCACTGGTTTGTACAAGTATTCTTTTTTCACTAATTACTACTATTTCAGATACGTCATGGTATGGGATTATTTGGACTACAGGATCAAACCAGATTATAGAGCAGGACCTGATAAGTAATGTTCAACAAATTGGGATTCATTTATCAACAGATTTTTATCTTCCATTTGAACTCATTTCTATAATTCTTTTAGTTGCCTTGATAGGTGCAATTGCTATGGCTCGTCAGTAATAAATACTTAGAATTAGAAATGAATTAGAAATCCAAAATAAAATTAAAATAAATTTAAAATAAAAATAAATAAGGCCTTGTTCTGTCTTCTTGTATTGTTATTACATCCATTTTGCTTCAATTCAATTTATATATTTATTGTTCATATATTAAATTAAAAAGGGTTTTGTTTTAGTTCGATCCATTACCAATACCTTCCTTTGTTCCGTACTTGTTTTATATTCGAGTCAATCAGTGAAATTGTTGTTCATATTGAAATGAATCGAGATTGATGAGGAGTTGGTCAATGATGCTCGAGCATGTACTTATTTTGAGTGCCTATTTATTTTCTATTGGTATTTATGGATTGATCACAAGTCGAAATATGGTTAGAGCACTTATGTGTCTTGAGCTTATACTGAATGCGGTTAATATGAATCTCGTAACGTTTTCTGATTTATTTGATAGTCGACAATTAAAAGGAGACATTTTCTCGATCTTTGTTATAGCTATTGCAGCCGCTGAAGCAGCTATTGGGCCAGCTATTGTTTCGTCGATCCATCGTAACAGAAAATCAACTCGTATCAATCAATCGAACTTGTTGAATAAATAGTCATAATGATATAAAAAAAGACAGATATATATAATATTATATTCACCAATTAAAATTAGCATATATGACTCGTATGACCATGTTTGCTGAAACGTAAGAAATCAAAGTATCTTGGTCCTCTTTCCTAAACAGATCCAGAGGTAAATTGATTCTAAAAAAAAATCAATTCTGGTAAACTACTGATTCATCTGGTATCTACAATATATGATTCATTTACTACCGATTTTACCAGATCGAAAATTGATAACGTTCAAAAAATTGATAGACACAATGTCACATTCAGTAAAGATTTATGATACATGTATAGGATGTACTCAATGTGTACGAGCCTGCCCCACAGATGTATTGGAAATGATACCTTGGGACGGATGTAAAGCTAAGCAAATTGCTCCTGCTCCAAGAACAGAAGACTGTGTAGGTTGTAAGAGATGTGAATCCGCTTGTCCAACAGATTTCTTGAGTGTCCGGGTTTATTTATGGCATGAGACAACTCGCAGCATGGGTCTAGCTTATTGATACGTTCCGTAAAACTCTACTTGAATCCATTTGATTCTTCTTTACCGACAAAAACCCGTACTCGAGAAAATATATTATTTCGAGCGCGGGTTTTTATGGTCAAAGTCTATCTTGTCTTTACCACGAGTTATTTTCCTTGGTTAACAATAATTGTTGTTTTTCCAATATCCGCGGGTTCATCAATTTTCTTTCTCCCTCATAGAGGAAATAAGGTGGTGAGATGGTATACTATATGCATCTGCTTGTTAGAACTCCTTCTAACGACCTATGCATTCTGTTATCATTTCCAATTGGACGATCCATTAATCCAATTGGAGGAGGATTATAAATGGATAAATATTTTGTATTTTCACTGGAGACTCGGGATCGATGGACTTTCCATCGGACCCATTTTACTGACGGGATTCATCACTACTTTAGCTACTTTAGCGGCTTGGCCAGTTACTAGAGATTCGCGATTGTTCCATTTCCTGATGTTAGCAATGTACAGCGGTCAAATAGGATCATTTTCTTCTCGAGACCTTTTACTTTTTTTCATCATGTGGGAGTTAGAATTAATTCCTGTTTACCTACTTTTATCCATGTGGGGAGGTAAGAAACGTCTGTACTCAGCTACAAAGTTCATTTTGTACACTGCGGGGGGTTCCATTTTTCTCTTAATGGGAGTTCCAGGTATGGGTTTATATGGTTCCAATGAACCAACATTAAATTTTGAAACATCAGCTAATCGATCGTATCCCGCGGCATTGGAAATAATATTCTATTTTGGCTTCTTTATTGCTTATGCTGTCAAATCACCGATTATACCCCTACATACATGGTTACCAGATACCCATGGAGAAGCACATTACAGTACATGTATGCTTCTAGCTGGAATTTTATTAAAAATGGGAGCATATGGATTGGTTCGGATCAATATGGAATTATTACCCCATGCTCATTCTATATTTTCTCCCTGGTTGATGATAGTCGGAACGATTCAAATAATCTATGCAGCTTCAACTTCTCCCGGTCAACGCAATTTAAAAAAGCGAATAGCCTATTCCTCCGTATCTCATATGGGTTTCACAATTATCGGAATTGCTTCCATAACTGATATGGGACTCAATGGAGCCATTTTACAAATCATTTCTCATGGATTTATTGGTGCTGCACTCTTTTTCTTGGCAGGAACGAGTTACGATAGAATACGTCTTGTTTATCTCGATGAAATGGGAGGAATAGCTACCCCAATGCCAAAAATATTTACCATGTTAAGTAGCTTCTCGATGGCTTCGCTTGCACTGCCAGGAATGAGTGGTTTTGTTGCAGAATTGGTAGTCTTTTTTGGAATAATTACCAGCCCAAAATACCTTTTAATGCCAAAAATACTAATTACTTTTGTAATGGCAATTGGAATGATATTAACTCCTATTTATTCATTATCTATGTTACGCCAGATGTTCTATGGATACAAACTATTCAATGTTACAAACTCCTACTTTGTGGATTCTGGACCGCGAGAACTATTTGTTTCGATCTGTATCTTTCTACCCGTAATAGGTATCGGTATTTATCCCGATTTCGTTCTCTCACTATCAGTTGAGAAGGTAGAAGCTATTCTATCTAATTACTTTCATAAATAGTTTTCATAAATAAGAAATAAAGTCAAATAATCCTGTGATTTACAAAATCGGTCGCTGTACACTGAAAAAAAAAAAATGAAGTGAATTGGAATTGTAATCAGATACATCTGGAGTTTTTGAGAACCATTTGAATTACTACTTGATTCAAATGGTTCTCAAAAACTCACACTAATTTTCGTTATATATTGGAGATTGATGTTCCCATGTATTCTTCAAGTCCCTTCTTCAATTCGCTGTTAATGTGAATGAACCATAACTATGTAGTCCTATTCCTAATAGATTGACCCCAAAATAGCATATCCAAATTATAAGAAATCCGATAGAAGCTACAATTGCCGAATTAACACCTTGCAAACTTTGATTTGTTCTAGTATGTAAATAAATCGCGAATATGGTCCAAGTAATAAATGCCCAAGTTTCCTTGGGGTCCCAATTCCAATAAGACCCCCATGCCTCATTAGCCCATACTGCTCCCGAAAGAATACCTATGGTTGAAAAGATAAACCCTAGACTAATGACACGATAACTCCAATGATCCAATCGCCGAGTCAATCGATACCTGTGATAATTTCTAAATGAAGGAAAAGAAGTGTTTTGTAAAACACTTCTTTTCTCATTCAAGTATTGGATCTCACCAAAGGAAAATGTCCCAATTAATAAATGATTGGTTTTAACAACAATATCTGTGTTTTTTCGAAATGTGATGACTAGAAAAGCTACTGATAATAACGCTCCACATAAAAGAGCTGCATAGCTCAATAACATCATACTTACGTGCATCATTAACCACTGGGATTGTAGGGCGGGTACTAATATTGCGGATTGATGCATTTCAGTTAAAAGACCTGAAGTGGCAAAGCCTTGGGTAAAAATAGCACTTGGCCCAGTTATTGCGCTTAAATTATTTTTATGGTTCCCCACTTTAGGAACCATATGAATAATGGAGAAACTCCATGAAAGGAACATTAATGATTCATATAAATCACTTAACGGGAAATGTCTCAAATAAATCCAACGAGTTATTAATAATCCTGTTATACAGAAAAAAGTAGCTATAATGCCTTTTTCTGATGAATCACATATTCCTACGATTTGATGGACTAATAAATCCATCAAATGAATCGTAATAACAATTGAAATGATCGAAAAAGATATGTGAGTTAATATATGTTCTAAAGTCGCAAATATCATAAAAAATTATTTTGTAAAAAAAAAAGGGGGGGTGTGTGTTCCTCAATTATGGAATGGAAATAAGGAAAGGAATTGAATTCCTTATAAGATAGGATTTATCTTGCCCCTTTTAGGGGATGCCGCCACTCGGATTCGAACCGAGATGCTCTAGCACTGCTTCCTAAGAGCAGCGTGTCTACCGATTTCACCATGGCGGCTTGATCGAAATAATAATAGCCCATACTATGTTCAATCGTCGAGATTGATGGATTCAATCCAATCGATCTTAGGAAAGATTAGAATCGATGAATCAAAAAACTCGTTCAAATAAATATTTGAACGTTCAATAATACTTAACTTAGTATAGTGGTATGGTGTCAGTTTTAACAATCATTTTCACGGAGTATAAGTCCCCCTGGACCAGTTGGAACTAGAGGGTTATGTCCTCAGTCGAGGTATACAACTAAAAATTGTCCTTTTTTTTCTATCTCATTTTTTTTTTATGATTCATTTCTCATTTATCTCATTTCATGGATCCGACATAAAAATGAGATTTTTGTTATTGTGAAAGCGAATTGATGGGGAAAGTTACAATCCCCATCTCGCAAATTATAAAAATCTAATAGAATACCATTCTAGAATACTATAAGGAATGAAAAGTGAAACCTTTATCTTCTATCTAATGACTTCTTTTTTTTTTTTTCAAACAAAACAAAACGGAAATCAATCGTTTTTAGAACTCAATTAGACAGGCGAATTATTATTCTACATACCACAACATCCAGTTCTATCTCATATTGATGAGTTCCAAAATTCGTTAATGTAAAATGTAAATTATTCATCTTCTAAATCATCCAATTCATCGAGTCATGTCGATTCATTCAGATTATTCCGCGGCTTTATTACTTGTTTGTTGCACAAAAAAACTTTTTGAATGCCCGGTAGAAATAGATTTAGCTAAGGATAAAGCTTTTATCGCGGCCCAATATCCCTTTCTCTTCCAAATATTTTTGCGAATACGCTTTTTTGACATAGAAGTACGTTTCTTTGGAACTGCCATTTTAAAAGAAAGAGGTTTCTCATTTTTATAGTTGGATGTGAAAGACATGTATTGTATTGTTCAAAATAAATCGTTCTTTCTATCCATTATCTATATCTATTCCATAGTGGATACTTCCTTCATAACATAAAAAATACAGATATGTGCGCATCACATATAGTATAACTAGGGATGAAAAAAAAAAAAGGGTTCCAATTTATATCTCAGTCTATTTATATATCGTCATGTTACATTTAATAAATCAAATCAAAAAACTTAAGAACCCATACATTTTACCCTTACCTAATTTAAGAAAACAATAATATAAAATTTTTTCGATTAATTGATCAAACTCGAGAATGGAGTACCCATAATTTAAATTCAAATGAGATCATGTAGTTAATCTCTTAAACGATACATTACTTGATAAAGGTCATTTTAGTAATTTATTATTTCAGCTCTATGCGAAATGACGAGTATCGTAGGATTTTCCATAAAATATGTTTGTTTTATTTGACTAGAAGCCAATCAATCAGTTCCAGAATGAATTAGTCAATGACTCCAAATAAACTAACTAAAATAACTAGGTGTT
>NW_027519850.1:17500-22783 GCF_043159265.1 Tasmannia lanceolata | reverse complement strand
TCTCGATGGCTTCGCTTGCACTGCCAGGAATGAGTGGTTTTGTTGCAGAATTGGTAGTCTTTTTTGGAATAATTACCAGCCCAAAATACCTTTTAATGCCAAAAATACTAATTACTTTTGTAATGGCAATTGGAATGATATTAACTCCTATTTATTCATTATCTATGTTACGCCAGATGTTCTATGGATACAAACTATTCAATGTTACAAACTCCTACTTTGTGGATTCTGGACCGCGAGAACTATTTGTTTCGATCTGTATCTTTCTACCCGTAATAGGTATCGGTATTTATCCCGATTTCGTTCTCTCACTATCAGTTGAGAAGGTAGAAGCTATTCTATCTAATTACTTTCATAAATAGTTTTCATAAATAAGAAATAAAGTCAAATAATCCTGTGATTTACAAAATCGGTCGCTGTACACTGAAAAAAAAAAAATGAAGTGAATTGGAATTGTAATCAGATACATCTGGAGTTTTTGAGAACCATTTGAATTACTACTTGATTCAAATGGTTCTCAAAAACTCACACTAATTTTCGTTATATATTGGAGATTGATGTTCCCATGTATTCTTCAAGTCCCTTCTTCAATTCGCTGTTAATGTGAATGAACCATAACTATGTAGTCCTATTCCTAATAGATTGACCCCAAAATAGCATATCCAAATTATAAGAAATCCGATAGAAGCTACAATTGCCGAATTAACACCTTGCAAACTTTGATTTGTTCTAGTATGTAAATAAATCGCGAATATGGTCCAAGTAATAAATGCCCAAGTTTCCTTGGGGTCCCAATTCCAATAAGACCCCCATGCCTCATTAGCCCATACTGCTCCCGAAAGAATACCTATGGTTGAAAAGATAAACCCTAGACTAATGACACGATAACTCCAATGATCCAATCGCCGAGTCAATCGATACCTGTGATAATTTCTAAATGAAGGAAAAGAAGTGTTTTGTAAAACACTTCTTTTCTCATTCAAGTATTGGATCTCACCAAAGGAAAATGTCCCAATTAATAAATGATTGGTTTTAACAACAATATCTGTGTTTTTTCGAAATGTGATGACTAGAAAAGCTACTGATAATAACGCTCCACATAAAAGAGCTGCATAGCTCAATAACATCATACTTACGTGCATCATTAACCACTGGGATTGTAGGGCGGGTACTAATATTGCGGATTGATGCATTTCAGTTAAAAGACCTGAAGTGGCAAAGCCTTGGGTAAAAATAGCACTTGGCCCAGTTATTGCGCTTAAATTATTTTTATGGTTCCCCACTTTAGGAACCATATGAATAATGGAGAAACTCCATGAAAGGAACATTAATGATTCATATAAATCACTTAACGGGAAATGTCTCAAATAAATCCAACGAGTTATTAATAATCCTGTTATACAGAAAAAAGTAGCTATAATGCCTTTTTCTGATGAATCACATATTCCTACGATTTGATGGACTAATAAATCCATCAAATGAATCGTAATAACAATTGAAATGATCGAAAAAGATATGTGAGTTAATATATGTTCTAAAGTCGCAAATATCATAAAAAATTATTTTGTAAAAAAAAAAAGGGGGGGTGTGTGTTCCTCAATTATGGAATGGAAATAAGGAAAGGAATTGAATTCCTTATAAGATAGGATTTATCTTGCCCCTTTTAGGGGATGCCGCCACTCGGATTCGAACCGAGATGCTCTAGCACTGCTTCCTAAGAGCAGCGTGTCTACCGATTTCACCATGGCGGCTTGATCGAAATAATAATAGCCCATACTATGTTCAATCGTCGAGATTGATGGATTCAATCCAATCGATCTTAGGAAAGATTAGAATCGATGAATCAAAAAACTCGTTCAAATAAATATTTGAACGTTCAATAATACTTAACTTAGTATAGTGGTATGGTGTCAGTTTTAACAATCATTTTCACGGAGTATAAGTCCCCCTGGACCAGTTGGAACTAGAGGGTTATGTCCTCAGTCGAGGTATACAACTAAAAATTGTCCTTTTTTTTCTATCTCATTTTTTTTTTATGATTCATTTCTCATTTATCTCATTTCATGGATCCGACATAAAAATGAGATTTTTGTTATTGTGAAAGCGAATTGATGGGGAAAGTTACAATCCCCATCTCGCAAATTATAAAAATCTAATAGAATACCATTCTAGAATACTATAAGGAATGAAAAGTGAAACCTTTATCTTCTATCTAATGACTTCTTTTTTTTTTTTTCAAACAAAACAAAACGGAAATCAATCGTTTTTAGAACTCAATTAGACAGGCGAATTATTATTCTACATACCACAACATCCAGTTCTATCTCATATTGATGAGTTCCAAAATTCGTTAATGTAAAATGTAAATTATTCATCTTCTAAATCATCCAATTCATCGAGTCATGTCGATTCATTCAGATTATTCCGCGGCTTTATTACTTGTTTGTTGCACAAAAAAACTTTTTGAATGCCCGGTAGAAATAGATTTAGCTAAGGATAAAGCTTTTATCGCGGCCCAATATCCCTTTCTCTTCCAAATATTTTTGCGAATACGCTTTTTTGACATAGAAGTACGTTTCTTTGGAACTGCCATTTTAAAAGAAAGAGGTTTCTCATTTTTATAGTTGGATGTGAAAGACATGTATTGTATTGTTCAAAATAAATCGTTCTTTCTATCCATTATCTATATCTATTCCATAGTGGATACTTCCTTCATAACATAAAAAATACAGATATGTGCGCATCACATATAGTATAACTAGGGATGAAAAAAAAAAAAGGGTTCCAATTTATATCTCAGTCTATTTATATATCGTCATGTTACATTTAATAAATCAAATCAAAAAACTTAAGAACCCATACATTTTACCCTTACCTAATTTAAGAAAACAATAATATAAAATTTTTTCGATTAATTGATCAAACTCGAGAATGGAGTACCCATAATTTAAATTCAAATGAGATCATGTAGTTAATCTCTTAAACGATACATTACTTGATAAAGGTCATTTTAGTAATTTATTATTTCAGCTCTATGCGAAATGACGAGTATCGTAGGATTTTCCATAAAATATGTTTGTTTTATTTGACTAGAAGCCAATCAATCAGTTCCAGAATGAATTAGTCAATGACTCCAAATAAACTAACTAAAATAACTAGGTGTTATTTTATTAGGTCGAGTTATTGGTGGATCCTATAATTCATATCAGAATCAAGTACTATTTTGGTGTAATTCTTTTTCCTTATTACTATATGGATATAAATCACCGTAATAGTGGAATGATTGAAAATCTCATATTCTGTATCTCAATAAATATCTTAGTTAATCACTAGGTAGTCATTTTTAAGCAGTAACTTGGTTATTTGAACAATTGTAACTTCTTGATTTGAATTTTTCAAATATCTGGGAAAGAATCAGAATAATGAAGAATTCAAAATAATATTTGAGTTTTTATATCTTGATTTTTTTATTTATTTGATTATTGCTCTTTACAAAAAAGATAAGAGCTGGTGAATCGGAAAAATTAATAAGAATAAAAAAAAAAAGTTTGATTTGATTATGCAACCCATATATCAATATGCATGGATCATACCTTTCGTTCCACTTCCAGTTACTATGTCAATAGGATTGGGACTTCTGCTTGTTCCGACCGCAACAAAAAATCTTCGTCGTATGTGGGCTTTTCCCAGTGTTTCATTGCTAAGTATAGTTATGGTTTTTTCGGCCGATCTGTCTGTTCAACAAATAGATGGCAGTTCCATCTATCAATATCTATGGTCTTGGACCATCAATAATGATTTTTCCTTAGAGTTCGGACACTTGATCGACCCACTTACTTCTATTATGTCAATACTAATCACTACTGTCGGAATCATGGTTCTTATTTATAGTGACAAGTATATGTCTCATGATCAAGGATATTTGAGATTTTTTGCTTATATGAGTTTTTCCAATACTTCCATGTTGGGATTAGTTACTAGTTCCAATTTGATACAAATTTATATTTTTTGGGAACTCGTGGGAATGTGTTCGTATCTATTAATAGGTTTTTGGTTCACACGACCAATCGCAGCAAATGCCTGTCAAAAAGCATTTGTAACTAATCGTGTAGGGGATTTTGGTTTATTATTAGGAATCTTAGGTCTTTATTGGATAACAGGTAGTTTCGAATTTCGGGATTTGTTCGAAATCTTCAATAACTTGATGCATAATAATGGAGTTAATTCTTTATTTGCTACTCTGTGTGCTTCCCTATTATTCGCTGGTGCAATTGCTAAATCTGCGCAATTTCCCCTTCATGTATGGTTACCTGATGCCATGGAGGGACCCACCCCTATTTCGGCTCTTATACATGCTGCTACTATGGTAGCAGCGGGAATTTTTCTTGTCGCTCGACTTATGCCTCTTTTCACAGTTATACCTTACATAATGAATCTCATTTCTTTGATAGGTATAATAACGGTACTATTAGGAGCTACTTTGGCTCTTGCTCAAAGAGACATTAAGAGAAGCTTAGCTTATTCAACAATGTCTCAATTGGGTTATATTATGTTAGCTCCAGGGATGGGTTCTTATCGAGCTGCTTTATTCCATTTAATTTCTCATGCCTATTCGAAAGCATTATTGTTTTTGGGCACCGGATCCATTATTCATTCAATGGAACCCATTGTTGGATATTCTCCAGATAAGAGTCAGAACATGGTTCTTATGGGTGGTTTAAGAAAATATGTACCAATTACCAAAATGACTTTTTTATTAGGTACACTTTCTCTTTGTGGTATTCCACCTCTTGCTTGTTTTTGGTCCAAAGATGAAATTCTTAATGATAGTTGGTTGTATTCACCGATTTTCGCGATAATAGCTTGTGCTACGGCGGGATTAACTGCATTTTATATGTTTCGGACATATTTACTTACTTTTGAGGGGTATTTATATGCGCATTTTCAAAATTACAGTGGCACTCAAAATAGCTCGTTTTATTCAATATCTATATGGGGAAAAGAAGAATCAAAACTGGTTAACAGAAATTTGCTTTTATCAAAAATAAATAAGAATGAAAAGGTTTCTTTTTTTTCGAAGACGACATATAAAATTGATGGGAATGTACGAAATCTAATGCGATCCTCTAGTACTCATTTTGACAATAAAGATACTTCCATGTATCCTCATGAATCAGATAATACAATGCTATTGCCTCTACTTGTGTTGGTCCTATTTACTTTGTTCGTTGGATTCGTAGGAATTCCTTTCGATCAAGGAGTAATGGGTTTGGATATATTATC